>NC_134355.1:657658672-657671172 GCF_048569485.1 Anomaloglossus baeobatrachus | reverse complement strand
TTGTTCTACATGAAACAAGGGTAGAAACCCAAAACCAGCAGAGTATAATGAAAAAATGGAGAGGTCGGCTGCCACAACACGACCTGCAACACCATTACCAAGGATAGGCTACACATCTACAATGGAAGGATGAGATAGATAGTGAAGCATCTACCTATCTCATCCATCGGTTTCGTACTGTATTATAAATTCTAATGTCATATCTATGTATCAATCAATTGCATTTAAAATCCCTTTCCTAAATTGCCACCTGGTCAATTAACTTATCCATTCATCTACAGTCATGGCCAAAAGTGTTGGCACCCCTTACATTGTCCCAGAAGATATTTCTTCCAGACAATTATTGCAATTCCCCATGTTTTGTCATACATGTTTATTTCCTTTGTGTGTATTGAAACACAAAAAAAATCCTGAGAAATTAAAAGGAAAATTGGACATAATTTCACACAAAACCCCCCAAATTCCACAGACAAAAATTGTTGGCATATTTGGTTGCACATCCTTTGGAATAAATAACTCCAATCTATTGCTTCCTATAACCGTACACAAGCTTCTTACACCTCTGAATTGGAATTTCGGACTCTTCTTTATAAACTGGTCTCTCATATGTGAAGGCGTCTTCTCTTCACCCATCAGCAGTTGTAAGATCTCTCCACAGGTGTCAATAGGATTTAGATCCGGACTCATTGCTGCCACTTCAAGAAGCCTCCAGAAATGGATGGAAACAAAGTGCTGGAGAGTTCTGAAGTTTGCTTGGGGTCTCTGTCCTGCTGGAAGACCCCTGACCTAGGATGCAAACCTAGGACCCAGCTTTCTGATAGAGGGCACTACACTGTGACCCAAAATCCTTTGGTAATCTTTAGATTTCATGATGTCTTGTACACAGTCAAGGCCCCCAGTGCGAAAGGCAGCAGAACATCCCCAAAACATATTTCAACCTCCACCATGTTTGACTGTAGGTCCTGTGTTCTATTCTTTGTAGGCTTCATTCCATAAACTGTAGAATGATCTGCTTTACCAATAAGCTCTAGTTTGGTCTCATCTGTTCACAAAATACCTTTCCCAGAAGGATTTTGGCTTACTCACGTACATTTTGGCTTCTTTGTGTGTGTCAGCAATGGGGTCCTCCTGGGTCTCTTCCATAGCGTTTCATTTAGTTCAAATGTGGACGGATAGTTTGTGCTGACACACACCCTGAGCCTGCAAAAAAGCTTAGGATAATGGGGGAGTAAAAAGGCACAATAGGATCTTAACTGGTTACAGCTAGGGTGAAAAGAAGAGTGGTGTGCTCTCCTTAAACAGTGTTTTGTATCTGACAACCCTAAGGGGTACTTTACACGTTGCGACATCGCTACCACTATATCGTCGGGGTCACGTCATTAGTGACGCACATCCGGCGCCGGTAGCGACATCGCAACGTGTAAATCCTAGATGGAACAATGAACGAGCACAGAAGCGCACAATCTCGCTGATCTGTGTAACCTCGTTCATTTCCATAATGTCGGATCGACCGCAGGTACGATGTTGTTTGTCGCTCCTGCAGCTCCACACATCGCTGTGTGTAAACCCGCAGGAGCGACAAACATCTCTCTACCTGCGTCCCGTCGGCAATGCGGAAGGAAGAAGATGGGTGGGATATTATGTCCCGCTCATCTCCGCCCCTCCGCTTCTATTGGCCGACCGATTAGTGACGTCGTGGTGATGTTGCTGTGACGCCAAACGCACCTCCGTCTTGAAGGAGGGATTGTTCGGCGGTCACAGCGACGTCGCCGAGCAGGTATGTGCGTTTGAAGCTGCCGTAGCGATAATGTTCGCTACGGCAGCAATCAACACATATCGCATGTGCGACGGGGAGGGTACTATCGCGCTCGGCATCACTAGCCGATGCTAGCGATGTCGCAGCGTTTAAAGTACCCCTAAGAGTTTGGAATAACAGCTGCTGCAGAACCAGGGGGAAATTAAGAGTTAAACGGGAAAATTGTGTGCTGGTTCTGCCCTGCTGTGGGAGATGATCCGTGGAGGAGTTCAGGACACATATCAAAAACCATTCGGTTTATTCTTCATGTGTGTGTCCTGGACTTCTTTTCCATGTTGACCTCCCACAGAACTGCAGAACCAGCACACAGTTTCCCGGTTTAACCCAAGAGAGCTTGAATTTCTTTGGAACCTGATTGCGGCCATTTATCCACCATTTGGACGATCCTGCGTTTTAACCTTTCATCAATTTTTCTCTGCCATCCACTTCCAATGAGATTAGCTACAGTGCTATAGATTATAAACTATTGATTAAGTTGCAAAGCGTGGACAAAGGAACATCAAGATCTCTAGAGACAGACTTGTAACCTTGAGAGTGTTAATATTTTTCAACAATTTTGATTTTCAAGGCTTTAGACAGTTATCTTCTCCTTCTGTTCTCCATGCTTAGTGTGGCACACACAGACACATAATTCGTCTATATATCCATTCATCTGAGATCTCTGTCCCAGTATCTAACTCGGACCTATCCATCATCTATCTCAGATCTGTCCATCTGTTTAGCAATAATTCTATTTAACTTATATTTTATATAGAAATACATAGACAGACACACAGATAGAAACTTCTGAGATGGATAGATACATCTAAGATTGATCTAAGATCTGTCCAAATATTTATCTCTAGCTAAGATGTGGGATTAACAGAATGAATGCTAAATAGATGGACAGATCTAAAATAGATGGATGGATAGATCTGATAAATAGATCCAGCTCAGATCTATCCATCCATTTATTCATCTCTAATCTAATGTAGATGAACAGAAGGTTAAATATAGTAAAAGAACTTAGATAAATCAGAGATAAATGGATAGACCGAAAAATGGAGAGATAAAGTGATGCACAGAGAAGAGATACATGTTTTTCAATATTTCTGTCAGACTATCCATATAAAATTTAATAGATAGATGGATAGAATTGTAGATGGAAGGTAAGATCTCCGATAGATCAGAGATAGATATTAGGATAGACAGAGATAGATAGAGGGATAGATAGATAGATAGAGGGATAGATAGATAGAGGGATAGATAGATAGATAGATAGATAGATAGAGGGATAGATAGATAGATAGATAGATAGAGGGATAGATAGAGGGATAGATAGAGGGATAGATAGAGGGATAGATAGAGGGATAGATAGAGGGATAGATAGAGGGATAGATAGAGGGATAGATAGAGGGATAGATAGAGGGATAGATAGAGGGATAGATAGAGGGATAGATAGAGGGATAGATAGAGGGATAGATAGATATATAGATAGATAGATAGATAGATAGATAGATAGATAGATAGATAGATAGAGGGATGGATAGATAGATAGATAGATAGAGGGATAGATAGAGGGATAGATAGATAGATAGATAGATAGATAGATAGATAGATAGATAGATAGATAGATAGAGGGATGGATAGATAGATAGAGGTAGATAGATAGATAGATAGATAGATAGATAGATAATGGGATAGATAGATGAATAGATAGAGGGATAGATAGATAGATAGATAGAGGTAGATAGATAGATAGATAGATGAATAGATAGAGGGATAGCATGGACTATAATAGGGATCTGTTTTCTATGTGAAAAGGTATGGATAGAACATGTACATAAAAACGGACAATGGAAGGCTGAGTCAATGGACGATAAATGTCTGTTAGTAATGTAGATAGATCGATAGATAGGTAGATAATAGCTAGATATTAGCTATTTAGATAGATAGATAAAGGGATAGACATTTGGATGGATAGATATTTGGAGGGATAGATAGATAGAGGGATAGATAGAGGGATAGATAGATAGATAGATAGAGGGATAGATAGAGGGATAGAGGGATAGATAGAGGGATAGATAGATAGATAAATAGAGGGATAGATAGATAGAGGGATAGATAGATAGATAGAGGGATAGATAGATAGATAGATAGATAGATAGATAGATAGATAGATAGATAGATAGATAGATAGAGGGATAGATAGATAGATAGAGGGATAGATAGATAGATAGATAGATAGATAGATAGATAGATAGATAGATAGATAGATAGATAGATAGATAGATAGAGGGATAGATAGATAGATAAATAGAGGGATAGATAGATAGATAGAGGGATAGATAGATAGATAGAGGGATAGATAGATAGATAGAGGGATAGATAGATAGATAGAGGGATAGATAGATAGAAATATTGCACAACAGATTAATCTATATCCCATCTATCCATCTCCAATCTAATATAGACAGCTGGATAGATGGTGGTATAGACAGATCAATAGAAAGATGCTAGATGTGAGGTAGATAGATGGATAGATAAATCAGAGCTAGATCTATCCATCTCTCAGCTCTCTCTGAGATATATAAACAGACCTTAGTAATATGTATCCATCATCGTGTGATAGCCATTCCCACACACACGATCCTTCCATCCACACACACAGATGGTGGGTTACTGCACAAGCCTCCGGTGCAGTGATTGATCGGGCACCACACGGATTGTGGGACATTCAGGAAGAATAATAAAATAGGTTGACAAATAAGTTGAGAACCGCACTTCACAGGTTACATATAAGATAACATTCAGGGGAGAAAAGCCGAGGCGGGAACGCTCAGATTTCTGTGGAATTTAAGTACATTTAAACAGGAAATCAAAATATTAAATCACGAGCTTTCACATTTCTTAACTGCCAGAGTAACCCAAACAAGATATATATCCTCACAGTATGGGTCCCCGCAGAAGGAACAATCGCGAGCCCGGGTGTAGGATTGCATGTAACGCTAAATCTGTATAATCCAAAAAAATTACTAATAAATAGTGACAGAAAGCGGAGAATTTTATAAAGAATGTATAAATCAGTGAATGGGGATTAACATCTGGTCTGGTAACTACACAAAAATAATCTAATTTATCAATGATAATAAAAAAATAAATCAAATTGGGTAATTTAATTTGTAAATGACTGATACATCAATAAATAATAAAAACCAAATTAATTCTCCACTTTACAGCACATAAACCGTGCAAAATGGTTAAATTTGGGTAGAATTTCTGCGCCATGTATAGATAGACACAAGTGAATATATCATTGTGAAAGCAGATTAAAAAAAAAACCCTATCGGGGAAATAGGAGAGAGGTTAGGATGTAATAACGTGACATCCATGTTATTAAGCCAAATAAATCTGGCTGAATAGATCATTCACAAATCAGCCTCGAGAACTTCAATCCCCCCTCGCAGCCGCACCAAACAATTAGGAGCATTTTTCTGCTGCCTCCGAGGACATGTGCTTTTAATTTTTAAGAACATCGGTGGTCTCCAAATAATGTATTGAAGCCGGGCTGGGGTAAGAAAAAAAGAAAAAAAAAAAAGCACACACAGCTTGTAAGTGTAATTTGTATTCCTCTATAATATTGTAAGTCGTGTAAATAAAAAAAACAAAAACAAAACGTTAATACTGTGCAAACACGTTGAGTCATCCAAATACCGCTACTATATAAATCAGCGGCAGACAAACCTCTGCCGCTAACACAAACACACGGGCCGGGCTAATATACGGGAAAGATAAGCAAGAGATGTCAATGCATAATAATGTGCGAGGCTGAGGGAGCCGAGGAGCTTACTGAACGTGCGTACCGGAATCACTGAGATTGGCTTTTTTTTTTTTTTTTCAACTCATTAGTTTTATTGATAGAGATATATATGTATACATTTAATAAGTAAAAAAAATATAGTTATATATATATATATATATATATATACACACATATACACACACACACACACACACATCATATATTATATACACACACACATATACATTTTATTTTTTTACTTACGGTACTAGGTTTATTGAGATATATATCTCAATAAACCTAATAAGTAACAGGCTAAATAAAAAAAATGCTAATGTATATTATATACGCACACATATATATACATATATTTTATTTTTTATTCTACTTATTTCTTTTTCTTACCAACTAGGCTTGTTGCATACTGGTGCTATAAACGTTATAGGCTTATATTTATTTTTATACAATATATATATATACATACATACATATATATATATATATATATACACACATATATATATATATATATATAATATATATCTATATAGATTATATATATATCTATATAGATTATATATATATCTATATAGATTATATATATATATATCTATATAGATTATATATATATATATCTATATAGATTATATATATATATCTATCTAGATTCCATCTATCTATCTATCTAGATTCCATCTATCTATCTATCTAGATTCCATCTATCTATCTATCTAGATTCCATCTATCTATCTATCTAGATTCCATCTATCTATCTATCTAGATTCCATCTATCTATCTATCTAGATTCCATCTATCTATCTATCTAGATTCCATCTATCTATCTATCTAGATTCCATCTATCTATCTATCTATCTATATATATATATCTATATATATATATCTCTATATATATCTATATATATATATATATATATATATATATATATATATATATATATATATATATATATATATATATATATATATATATATATATATATATATACACACATATATACACACACACATATATGTATACATATATACACATACACACATATATGTATATGTATATATAATGTGTATGTAATGTGTATATAATATATATATATATATATATATATATATATATATATATATATACACATATATAGATATGTATATATATGTATATGTCAAGTAGCAGAGATTTTGGAGCCATTTTTGCCCCCCCCCCTAAGAAAATGAAATATGATGTCCTCCGAATAAAGACTTTGTACTTTTATTATTTTCTGGAGTAAAAATGTATGGTTTTTTTTTAATTTTCATTCCTCTTGGTTTCTTTGTAAGTTATCGCTAGGGCATATTCACACATCGCATTTTTTGCCATGAAAACCCCCCAAAATGTAACGTTTTATAGTACCAGCAGCAAAGTGAATGACATTTCTGAAATCTGATGCTCATTTAGATTTTCTTTGCCCGATATCTGGATCTACCTGATGAAGGCTATGTCAGTTGAAACGCGTTATACTTGTATAATATTATATTATTATTATTATTATTTATTTATAGAGCACCATTTATTCCATGGTGCTGTACATGAGAAGGGGGTTACATACAGAATACATATCCAGTTACAATAGACAGACTAGTACAGAGGGAAGAGGGCCCTGCCCTTGTGGACTTAAATTCTATAGGATTTTGGGGAGGAGACAGTAGGTGGGGTGTTGGTCAGGCTGCAGTTCCGGCACGGTGGTCCGGCGGCACCTCCGCACGGTGGTCCGGCGGCACCTCCGCACGGTGGTCCGGCGGCACCTCCGCACGGTGGTCCGGCAGCAGCTGTGGTGGTGGTGAAGCAGTGGGGTCATTGGACACTATAAGGGCTCATGCGCGCGTTGCGTAATAGCATGCATTTACGCTGCAAATTTGCAGCATTTTTGATTAATAAAACTAACTTGATTGAATGTGTGCTGTAGACAAATCATATGTGTAATCTGCACCCACCCAAAACAAAAAAACAAAAAAAAACACAGCAAACCCTACATTGTGCAAGCAGCATATAAAGTGCTACAAAAATTCTGCATGTGAACACAGCTTTAGGTTTTGGCTGAGTTGTAAGTGTAGGGTTTACTTGTAGACTTTCTGCTTTGAAAACTCAGCAATAGAAAAAAAAATCCTCAAATGAAATCAAGCATAATGGCTCTGTGCACACGCTGAGCACTTGCAGCAGATTTTTCTTCTCCAAAAACCAGAGTGATGGCAAGAAAACTGCTGATTAAAATATGCATGTTTTTTCCACACATTTTTTTTTCCCCAATCATTTGAATGGGTGAAAAACACTAAAAAAAAAAAAAAAAAAAACTGTAAAAATTGACCTACTGCAAATTTGAAAAACACTCAAATCCACAAGAATTAGCATGTCGGCTGATACCACTGATTTCAGCTGACTTTATTCTGATATACTTGGAGGTCTTTGGTTTTAAGTGGGACTCCCATTCCCTCCAATTTTCTAAAATCCAGACCAGGTAAGACTCTTGTCTTATAGAGTTTATTGGGCGTTAGCTAGTAATAAGTGAGCACTACCATGCTCGGGTGCTTGGTACTCGTACCTAGTGATGAGTAAGCCTGTAAGCCTTACCATGCTCAGGTGCTCAGTACTCGTAACTAGTGATGAGCGGGCACTACCATGCTCAGGTGCTCGGTACTCGTAACTAGTGATGAGCGAGCACTACCATGCTCGGGTGCTCAGTACTCGTAACTAGTGATGAGCGAGCACTACCATGCTCGGGTGCTCAGTTCTGGTAACTAGTTATGAGCGGGCACTACCATGCTCGGGTGCTCAGTTCTGGTAACTAGTGATGAGCGGGCACTACCATGCTCGGGTGCTCAGTTCTGGTAACTAGTGATGAGCGGGCACTACCATGCTCAGGTGCTCGGTACTCGTAACTAGTGATGAGTGAGCACTACCATGCTCGGGTGCTCAGCACTGGTAACTAGTGATGAGCGGACACTACCATGCTCAGGTGCTCGGTACTCGTAACTAGTGATGAGTGAGCACTACCATGCTCGGGTGCTCAGCACTGGTAACTAGTGATGAGTGAGCAATACCATGCTCGGGTGCTCGGTACTCGTAACTAATGAGGAGTGGGCACTACCATGCTAAGGTGCTCGTAACTAGTGATATGCGAGCATCACTACCATGGTCGGGTGCTTTGTACTCGTAACTAGTAATGAGTGAACACTACCACTGTTCCGATGCTCTGTACTCATAATTAGTGATGAGCGAGCACTACCATGCTCGGGTGCTCAGTGCTCACTCATCACTAGTTATGAGTACTACCATGCTCGGATACTCAGTACTTGTAACTAGTGATGAGCGAGCACTACCATGCTCGGGTGCTCAGTACTCGTAACTAGTGATGAGCGAGCACTACCATGCTCGGGTGCTCAGTACTCGTAACTAGTGATGAGCGAGCACTACCATGCTCGGGTGCTCAGTACTCGTAACTAGTGATGAGCGGCCACTACCATGCTCGGTTACTCAGTTCTGGTAACTAGTGATGAGCGGCCACTACCATGCTCGGGTACTCAGTTCTGGTAACTAGTGATGAGCGGCCACTACCATGCTCGGGTACTCAGTTCTGGTAACTAGTGATGAGCGGGCACTACCATGCTCGGGTGCTCTGTACTTGTAACTAGTGATGAGCTTGGGTCCTCGTAACGAACAGTTGGACGCTCCGATGGGCTTGACTCGTACCAAAAAGATGCTTGTTCCGTCATTTATCAATCTACGGGTTATCATGAAACATCTCTCGAATATTGTGAGCCCTACATTTGTAGGGAAGATCAGAAATTATAGAGACACAAGTTACTTAGATTCTAGGATGGGAAAAAAAAATAATTTTTCAACGTGCTACAATCATCGAAAAAATATAAATGAGGTTCTCAAGCAGATTAAACAATTTCTGGGATATGCTGTTAATTAGTGAAAAAAAAATCATTCTGAACACATAGAACATCGAGAAGGAGCCTCAATTGTGCCTTAAGGTCTCGGAAAGGTCATCTGGCTGTTGCAGATAACACCATAACACCTCTGCTTATAAGATCAGAGGTTTCCCTTTAAAAACTCTACAGTCATTTTTTTCCCCCTTCAAAGTAGACCAGATATCCTTCCTACAAACCACAGAGACCCCGCACGCAACACCTTCACAGCCACCAAACATTTAGTCAACCGAAACTGTATCCACACATGGCTTCTGTAAAGTCTCAGGATCCTGGCAGATCGGCTACTTGCATTTCTGGCCTAGACGTTGCCAACCTTCAGAAGAACAAACCGGATTATTTTAGAAGATTTCTTAATAAATTAAATCAAGTTTTCTGAAACATGAACCTTTAAATGAGAAGATACCACATCTAAAGCACAAGACATTGGACGAAACAAAGAATCAAGACCAACCCGACAGCGCAATGTTATGAGCTCCGACGTGCACGATCCACCGAAGGCTGCATCATTCACACATACGTGTGAGTTTTATAATACAATAGAAAAAGATGTTTTTCAGCTTTTTTTTTTTAAGTTGTTCTTCTAGTTGCAGGTTTTTTTCCGCCTCAATGAAGCATGTAGACCATCTGAACTTTTTAATCACGCATTGACACCAAACAATGGATCGGTTAAAAATGGATGAAACTAGGATGTAACACTAAAGTACACAGTCTGTCTTCACTACGTGTCTCACGGATCCCCGTAGACTTTAATGGCTGAGTCCGATGTGCAAATGCAGAGTCTCGAGGGACCATTTCGAAACTGGATGTGTGTTTGGCCTAATGAAACTCTATGAGTCAGAGTGCTGTCTGCGAAATAAAAAAAAAAAAAAGAAAAAGTAAAAAAGGATTGTGCACCGATGTGTAAAACCAATGTTTGAATGCAGTCTAAAGGGGGCTTTACACGCAACAACATCGCTAACGAGATGTCGTTGGGGGTCACGGAATTCGTGACCCACATCCGGCCTCGTTAGCGACGTCGTTGCTTGTGAAACATACGAACGACCGCTAACGATCAAAATTACTCACCATATCGTTGACACGTCGTTCTAATCCCAAATATCGTTGCTGTTGCAGGAAGCAGGTTGTTCGTCGTTCCTGAGGCAGCACACATCTTTACGTGTGACACCCCAGGAACGACGAACAACACTACCTGCGTCCTCCAGCAACGGTGGGCATCACTTTCTTTCGGCTGCTCTCCGCCCCTCCGCTTCTATTAGACGCCTGCCCTGTGACGCCACACGAACCGCCCCCTTAGAAAGGAAGCTCCTAGCCACAGTACACATCGGGTTAATTACCCGATGTGTACTGTGGCTACGTGTGCAGAGAGCAGGGAGCCGGCACTGACAGCTGAGAGCGGCGGACGCTGGTAACGAAGGTAAATATCGGGTAACCAAGGACAGGGCTTCTTGGTTACCCGATGTTTACCGTGGTTACCAGCGTCCGCAGAAGCCGGCTCCTGCTGCCTGCACATTTAGTTGTTGCTGTCTCGCTGTCACACACAGCGATCTGTGCTTCACAGCGGGGCAGCAACAACTAAAAAATGGCCCAGAACATTCAGCAACAATCAGCGACCTCACAGCAGGGGCCAGGTTGTTGCTGGATGTTACACACAGCAACATCGCTGCTACGTCACAAAAGTTGTTCCTTAGCAGCGATGTAGCTAGCGATGTTGCTTAGTGTGACGCGGCCTTTAAGATTGTGTGCCAAATAAAGAGGTTGGCCACTACTTTAACATTCATGGCCTATCCTTAAGATTGGCCGAAGTCTGACAACCGGCACCCCTGTTGATAAGCTGTACTCTGTGTCGGAGGCAGTAGAAAGTGGATGAAAATGCTCAGTTCCGGAGCTGCCAGTCTTCTGATAGTGTCTGCAGTCGGGTACTGCACATCCCCATCCCATTAATTTAAATAGAAAGCGGATGTGCGTTACCTGGCCACGACCGCAATCAGCATTTCCAGCGGCTTGCTGCCACTATAACCTGTTGATCGGCATGGGTGTTGGGCGTCAGACCCCGGCCGATCAGACATTGATGACTTATCGTAAGGATAGGCCATCAATGCAAGAGTAGTGGCCAACCTCCAAGTTTTCATTTGACGGTGCTCAAAAATAAATAGTTTTTCAAGCGGCACCCGCTTCAAAGAATGATCCTTTTCTGGGGAGTTTTTCTTTTCCTGAACAGTCCCCAAAGTGATTCTTTTTTTTTGCAGATTTTTTATTTGACAATGTCCAGATTAGAGTGGAATCCATGAGGAGCCACTCAATGAATTGGTGGACACTTTTTCTCCAGCAGATACTTTTTTTTTTTTAAAAAAAAACATGAAGTAGGGAAAAAGAAAAACAAACCTCTACATATGAAATAAATTGGAAGAGACTTTCAATCTTTTTTTTAGGCAATATTTGTGGCTTTTTTTTAAATACATTTTTAGCTGATTGACTTAAAAAAAAAGAACTCCATGCACAAAACCTAAGGGCTTATTCAGAGGTTAAATCCCCCCCCCCCTCAATGTATGAGAAAAACGGTCCTGGTTTCATCAATGTTTCTCAACAACATAAAAAAGAAGGTTTCTTTACCGTCTCCTATCTACGACTCTCTAGGTCTACCTATCGAATATTTAAGTCCTATCGATCTCATTTATCTGCACCTCACACCTTTTCGGTCGAATCCAAAATTCCCAACCCTCTACCCGCGAGAATCTACATCTCTATCGCTCCCCTTACATACACAAACTGTCTGCAGATAATTCCCAAAATTGCTGTCGTTACGTTCTCCACTTTTCAGCTGGTGTAGCGTTAATACGGAGAGCCGGCTTCCTTCAGAAAACATGGTTTCTTCTACAAATAAATACAAGTCTTGCTACTCGAGGAATAAAATGGTTCACC
>NC_134355.1:657628672-657653672 GCF_048569485.1 Anomaloglossus baeobatrachus | reverse complement strand
AATTGCACGGAGGTTTTACACGCTACAATCATACTTACGATGCCGGATGTGCGTCACTTACGACGTGACCCCGCCGACACATCGTAAGATATATTGTAGCGTGTAAAGCGCCCTTAAGACAGAAAGTTCTGGTTAATGATATTATAGTCAAAAAGACCTAAAGGTTACATAAGAGAAGACGACAGACCGCGGTGGGTAACACTCTGCTTAAGGCTACTTTCACACATCCGGTTTGAGCCCTGCGGCTCAATCCGGCTGTGAAAACTATGCAACGGATGCGGTGAAAACACCGCATCCTTTGCATCAGTTTTTACATGCGGCCGGTCCGGTTTTTTCCGGTTGCGGCATGCTACTGAGCATGCGCAGTGGAAAATACCGCATGCGGCGACCGGATGCGGTTTTTTCCGCATCGCGCCGCATCCGGCCTCCATAGGGATGCATTGAAAAATGCGCCGCAGCGGCCGGATGCGGCGCGATGCGGTGTTTTTTGCCGGAGCAAAAAACGTTGCAGGGTACGTTCGATCCGGCCGCCGCATCGGCTAAATCTGCCGCATGCGGCAAAAACCGGACCGAACGCAAGCCCCTACGGCACAATGCGGCACTAATGTAAGTCAATGCAAAAAAAAAACCGCAATCGGCGTTACAAAAGCCGGTTGCGGTTTTTCTGCAGAACGCCGTATTGTGCCGCAGAGCAAAAATCCGGATGTGTGAAAGTACCCTTAGGCATTTCTGTAGCCATAAATTCATGACTTCCATTTGACCTTGCGTTGACGCAGGGGCTTTGCGTTGTCCCGTTCACTATACCCATGCCTTACCATCGGGTCCATTCACTAAAGTTTAATAAGTTAATTTCCAGCCCAGGACTACACGTGAGCTCTGCAGTTATTATCTACCACACACACACACATACACACAAAATTAGAACTGTGACAACAATTCGGGACCAATTACGACCCCCAAAAACGAGACGAAGAAAAACACACATTTTTCATAAATCCTAATAAATGATCAGTTTTCTAAAACAACCCGTCTTTTCCAAAAATAGCAAGCGTGTCTGAAAGTCTCAGCAAATTGCATTCATTAATATCCACAGATTTTAGACACCCATACAGTTTTTTTTTTCCTGACGGTATTTTTATAGCCGGGGGATAAGATTTCAGTCTCTCGTTCGAATGCCGTCCCCTCACAACTTTGTAGGACTAGCTGTTACACATTTAATACCCAGTAAAACCTCACAAATCCATAAGAAACAAGTATGAAAGGGCATTCCACGAGGCAAAATATTCGGGGACACCAAGAAAAAGCAGCCAGTCATTAGCACGTCTTCCTGATAATGGCCGACATTACTCATATGTGGAGGGTGATTTAAAAGCCATTAGTACAAGGGGACGGACGCCGGATTTATACTAAATACTAGGTGTGCAATCGGCTCCGTGTGCCACGAGTGAAGAATGTTCTGTGTTCCTATAAAACAGGGGAGATTTTTTTTTTCCTAATTGCCACCTACCCGAGTTTAACCAATATTACGACCCTCCATTAAACCGTGAAGCCTTTACTACACCCCACCCCATGCATGTTACATCAACATCCTCCAAGCCAAGTATTTCAACCGTTATAAAGAGGTGTTAAAACGAGGGAAACTGTAATAGGATTTAATGGCGTAAGGTGCCAAAACAAAGGAAGCCATATAGCTGAGAGTAGGAACACACGAAGAGCGGGGAGGTGAAGAGAAGGGAAAAAGCACAGAAGAGAAGGGGGCGAGAGGCCAAACAGCGACCGGTCCCCAATTACTGGGATCCAAAACATTACTCCGTGGCAATCGTACTCCATGTCTATCAAGGTCCATCTGATTATCCTCCACTTCATATCCACCATATCAATCCATCCAACGTCTACCTAAAATCTGTCCCTTTAATATCTCTGTATCTACCCATCTCAAAACTATCAATGACATATCTATCTATATTTTACATAGATCTATAAAACGCTTCTCTATATATCTAGATATTGATCTAATATCTATATATCCAAATATCTACGTATCCATCCAATAATGTATCTATATATCAACTCAGCCATCAATATATGCATCTGATATTTATTTATCTATCTAATATGTATGTATATATCCACTGAATATACAGTTAGGTCCAGAAATATTTGGACAGTGACACAAGTTTTGTTATTTTAGCTGTTTACAAAAACATGTTCAGAAATACAATTATATATATAATATGGGCTGAAAGTGCACACTCCCAGCTGCAATATGAGAGTTTTCACATCCAAATCGGAGTAAGGGTTTAGGAATCATAGCTCTTTAATGCATAGCCTCCTCTTTTTAAAGGGACCAAAAGTAATTGGACAAGGGACTCTAAGGGCTGCAATTAACTCTGAAGGCGTCTCCCTCGTTAACCTGTAATCAATGAAGTAGTTAAAAGGTCTGGGGTTGATTACAGGTGAGTGGTTTTGCATTTGGAAGCTGTTGCTGTGGCCAGACAACATGCGGTCTAAGGAACTCTCAATTGAGGTGAAGCAGAACATCCTGAGGCTGAAAAAAAAGAAAAAATCCATCAGAGAGATAGCAGACATGCTTGGAGTAGCAAAATCAACAGTCGGGTACATTCTGAGTAAAAAAAAAAGGAATTGACTGGTGAGCTTGGGAACTCAAAAAGGCCTGGGCGTCCACGGATGACAACAGTGGTGGATGATCGCCGCATACTTTCTTTGGTGAAGAAGAACCCGTTCACAACATCAACTGAAGTCCAGAACACTCTCAGTGAAGTAGGTGTATCTGTCTCTAAGTCAACAGTAAAGAGAAGACTCCATGAAAGTAAATACAAAGGGTTCACATCTAGATGCAAACCATTCATCAATTCCAAAAATAGACAGGCCAGAGTTAAATTTGCTGAAAAACACCTCATGAAGCCAGCTCAGTTCTGGAAAAGTATTCTATGGACAGATGAGACAAAGATCAACCTGTACCAGAATGATGGGTAGAAAAAAGTTTGGAGAAGAAAGGGAACGGCACATGATCCAAGGCACACCACATCCTCTGTAAAACATGGTGGAGGCAACGTGATGGCATGGGCATGCATGGCTTTCAATGGCACTGGGTCACTTGTGTTTATTGATGACATAACAGCAGACAAGAGTAGTCGGATGAATTCTGAAGTGTACCGGGATATACTTTCAGCCCAGATTCAGCCAAATGCCGCAAAGTTGATCGGACGGCGCTTCATAGTACAGATGGACAATGACCCCAAGCATACAGCCAAAGCTACCCAGGAGTTCATGAGTGCAAAAAAGTGGAACATTCTGCAATGGCCAAGTCAATCACCAGATCTTAACCCAATTGAGCATGCATTTCACTTGCTCAAATCCAGACTTAAGACAGAAAGACCCACAAACAAGCAAGACCTGAAGGCTGCGGCTGTAAAGGCCTGGCAAAGCATTAAGAAGGAGGAAACCCAGCGTTTGGTGATGTCCATGGGTTCCAGACTTAAGGCAGTGATTGCCTCCAAAGGATTCGCAACAAAATATTGAAATTAAAAATATTTTGTTTGGGTTTGGTTTATTTGTCCAATTACTTTTGACCTCCTAAAATGTGGAGTGTTTGTAAAGAAATGTGTACAATTCCTACAATTTCTATCAGATATTTTTGTTCAAACCTTCAAATTAAACGTTACAATCTGCACTTGAATTCTGTTGTAGAGGTTTCATTTCAAATCCAATGTGGTGGCATGCAGAGCCCAACTCGCGAAAATTGTGTCACTGTCCAAATATTTCTGGACCTAACTGTATATTATATATAGTTTTTTTTTATTATTATTTTTTTATATATATTTATATTATAATATATATATATTTATACTATAATTATACATATTATATGTATATGTACATATTATTATATGTATATATATATATATATATATATATAAAATTTTAATATAATATAATTATATATATATTACACACACGCATATATATATACATACACACACACACTATAATTATACATACATTATATATATATATATATATATATATATATATATAATTATACATACATTATATATATATATATATATATATATATATATAATTATACATACATTATATATATATATATATATATATATATATATATATATATATAATGTATGTATAATTATATATATATATATATATATATATATATATATATATATATATATATATATATATATATAATGTATGTATAATTATATATATGTATAATTATATATATATATATGTATAATTATAGTATATATATATATATATATATATATATATATATATATATATATATATATATACATACATACTATAATTATACATACTATAATTATACATATATATATAATTATACATACATTATATATATATATATATATATATATATATATATATATATATATATAATGTATGTATAATTATAGTATATATATATATATATATATACACACACATTTTATATATATATATATATATATATATATATATCTCCATGCATTTAATATCAATCCCTCTAACTTGTATATATGTATCAAATACCTATAGATCTATCTTTAATGTATATAGTATAGATAAATAACTAACTATAAAGTATCTAATAGCTCAAAATACTCCAAGACAAGTCTTTCAGCTGTTATAAAGAGGTGTAAAAAGTTTTTTGCTACCTAATCTGAGATCAGCGTGATGTAAGGGCCCAGAACCCGATTCCAGCAATGTGTCACTTACTGAGCTACTTACTGTAGTTTGGACAAAATCTCTGCAATATCAGCAGGAGATTATCACCAGTAAATCTGCTGCCAGGTAGTTCGACCCCACCCACACCAGCTTTCTTTGTGTGCTGTATAGGAAGAAAGCTGACAATAAGTGGTGAGGTGGAGTAATACAAAGCTCAGTATACACAGAAAGCTGCCAATCACTGGTGTGGGCGGGGTTATACAGAGTTCAGTGAACACGTGAAGCTGTCAACCAGTGGTGTTGGTTGGCTTATACAGAGCTCAGTGTATACAGGAAGTTGCCAAACAGTAGCGTGGGCGGGTTATACAGCGCTCAGTGTATAATGAAAGCTGCCATTCAGTGATGTGATTGTGGTTATACAGTGCTCAGTGTATAGTGAAAGCTGCCAACCAGTGGTGTGGGCAGGGTTATACAGCACTCCGTGTATAATGAAAGCTGCCAGTCAGTGATGTGGTTGGGGTTATGAAGCGCTCAGTGTATAGTGAAAGCTGCCAATCAGTGGTGTGGGTGCGGTTATACAGTGCACAGTGTATAATGAAGATTGCCAATCAGTGATGTGGGCAGGGTTATACAGCGCTAAGTGTATAGTGAAAGCTGCCAATCAGTGGTGTGGGTGGGGTTATACAGCGCTCAGTGTATAATGAAAGCTGCCAATCAGTGATACGGGCGGGGTTATACAGTGCTCAGTGTATAATGAAAGCTGCCAATCAGTGATACGGGCAGGGTTATACAACACTCAGTGTATAATGAAAGCTACCAATCAGTGGTGTGGGTGGGGTTATATAGTGCTCAGTGTATAATGAAGATTGCCAATCAGTGGTGTGGGCAGGGTTATACAGCGCTCAGTGTATAATGAAAGCTGCCAATCAATGATGTGGGCAGGGTTATACAGCGTACAGTGTATAGCGAAAGCTGCCAATCAGTGGCGTGGGCAGGGTTATACAGAGTTCAGAGAATTGCTAGACCTGCAACAGATAAAATGGAATTTTATAAAAATGGTAGTAAGCAGCCTAGTAAGTGAGACAACGTTGGAATCTGGGTTTATTTTCCTACATCATGAAGCTCTCAGATGGAGGTACTTGGTGATGGTGACAGATTCCATTTCTAACTGGGGATAAATTAATGGGTTACGTTTTTTGGGGTTTTTTGAGAAAGGATTCCGAATTGTGCTGAATGTATCCTATGTCCACCGATGTATCTGGGTATCTATCTACATATTATTTACTATTATAGCGCCATTTATTCCATGGCGCTGTATATGTGAAGAGGGAATACATAATAGGGACAAGTACAATAATCATAAACAAAACAAGGCACAATACAAGGGCTACAGATCCATCTTTGTTTCCCTCCTTCATCTATCTCAGATCAGGCTGTCCAATCCTTTACACTTGCAGGGATAAAATAAGAAACTTTAGGGTATGAAACCTCAAATCTACCACAGGTTTAACCCTTTGTCATGTCACCCCTTAATCTATCCATCTATGATAACAATGTTAAATTTCACTAGAAAATGAAAATCCCTTTGTCAAAAATCAGGAAATAATAAAAAAAAAAAAATAGGCACTAAGATGCTACACTTCTCTGAGGTCTATTAGTCTAAGAAAAGCTGGTTAGATAAAATTAAAATAAAATAAAAATTAAAAAAAAATTGTCTAAAATATAATAAAAAAGTTACATAGAAGAATTTCTCTAAAAAATGATGTTCCCACCGGGAATGTGGAACACTAAAAATAACCAAAACATGATGGTTACGGCAACACCCCAAGTGCCACGGGGCAACGTATTGTGCCGGACTGGGGATGGGGGTGCATTATTCTTCCCTACTATCCATAATGCAACATTTGACGGAAGATGCAACAATTATTTATCCCAGATTAGTTGGATTTAAAGTTAAATTTTTTTTTACACTTTTGTTTATTTTTTTTTGTTTTTTTTAATGATCGATTAAAAAGATTTTTTTTTTTCTTTTTTAAATTTGTACAAAATGCTGTGAAGTCTAAATTCTGACTTCAATATTTCCAGGCTTCGACTTCCTCGCGAATGAATGGACCTTAGTAATAAATCAATCATACCATCATGTTAACCTAGTGCAGTTATAAAATTGCAAAAAGAAAAAAAAAAAAAAAAAAGATTAATTTCGACTCAGATTACACACAAAACCAGCTCCAACTGTACTATTCTGACTTCGAAGTCAAGGTTGATGGAGCGAGTCCACCACTGTGGACAGTTACAGATCCGTCATGGACTCTAACCATTCGGTTGAGCCGTTCGTTGACTATGCGACCTGCCGGCAGTCCTCGAAATTAAAGAACTGCATGTCAACTCTTTCCTAGTTTTTACTGCAGTTTTTCCCCCCAATTGACCCTAAAAATGACTTAAAAAAACAATAAAACAAAGCACTAAAAACGTACACAATTTCCACTGAGGTTTTTAAGCAATAACCAAAGTTTAAAAAAAAAACAAAAAAACCAAACTACAAGTCAATTTCAATTTCTTTCCTTCTAAAATTTGTTTCCGAACCTTCTAAAAACCTCAAAGCTGAAAGCTCAAAAATGTAAAAGGAGTTAAAAAAGGAAATAAATTCAAAGTTAAAAATAGTAATTTGATTTTTCTTTTTTCCCAAAAAAGTTCCAAATTTCTATTCATCTAAAGTTGTTTCCGAACTTTGTAAATAGCTCAAAACTGAAAACCCAGTCTCAAAATGAGTTAAAAAAGGGGTTAAATCCAAAAATCCAAAATTAAAAAAACTGTAATTTGATTTTTTTTTTCTTTCTCAAAAAAAATTCCAAATATCTTTAGAAACTTTTGAAGCAACTTTAGGTGCAAATAGCTCAAAACTGAAAACCCATAGTCTCAAAGTGAGTTTAAAAAAAGGAGTTAAACCCCAAATTAAAAATTGTAATTTGTAATTCTCCAAAAAAAAAAAAAAAAGTTCAAATTTCTTTCCATCTAAAGTTGCTTCCGAGCTTTCTAAAATAGCTCAAAACTGAAAACCCATTGTGTCAAAGAAATTAAATAAGGGGTTAAATCCAAAATTTTAAATTGCAATTTGTAACTTTTTTGGCTTAAAGAGAAAAAATAAAAAAATCATTTTTTTTTTCCATTTAAATTTGTCTCTAAACTTTAAAAATAGCTCAAAATCCATCATGTCAATGTAAAAAGGAGTTAAAAGGGGGGTTAAATCCAAAAATAAAAATTGCAATTTGATTTTTTCATTCTCCGAAAAAGTTACAATTTCTTTCCATCTAAATTTGTTTCCAAACTTTCTAAAAAGCTCAAAACTGAAAACTGAAAGGAGTTAAAAGGGGGTTAAATCCAAAAAACCGCAGTCAATTTGTAGCCTCCCGAGATTGTGATCACCCTCCCACGCATTAAGAATAATAGTCCATCCTTTTAAAGAAATCTGGGAGGTAAAAGTTACCTCCTAGCCGTCCCTACTCGTGTTTATACACTCGGCCAAAAAAGCGCAGCCCCCATGTGCTAATTTGCTGTCCGCATCATTATTTTCCTTCTATTCAAGTGGCGTGAGGCTGCAAATATTTTCAGAAAGCGTGCCCCGGCTTTATAGGGCCCTGGTTATAGGTACTTCAACGTGGGTGGCAAGTGGAGGAGGTCTGCCCCGTGGAACCACAATGCAACTATATGCTTTATTGCACAAAGATCCCTTTTTATAGATATGCAGACTGTATTACTTTCTTCCTTAAACTTTTGCAGCCGGGTTAACCCATACGTTCCCTCGGGGGCTGCGTCGTTTCCATCGATTCTGCGTTTTTTTGTTGTTTCTTTTTCTCCAGAAATTCCGTTACTGTTAATATTAAGGCGAGTGAATGTGTTTCAAAAATAGAAGAGAAGGAGCATTGAGAAAAGAAAAAAAAAAAAGAAGAAGAGGTAGAGAATTCTTCTTACTTTGGAGGCTCAGAAAATTAGGATGTTGACAGAGTTACATGATCGATAGGAAGCCGCGTGAATCCCACGTAACGCGATAACATCGAGCGCAAGTCAAAACCATTAGTTCTCCGAAACTGGAGCTTCAGGATTTGACACAATCTGCCAAATCAAAACGCACTCAGTAAACGGAGAACGGACATTTAAGCTCCAGCTAACAAGAGGTTTAGGTTTTTGATAAAATATATAAAGTTTTATTTTATAATTAATATTATATATATATATTATATATATATATATATACATACACATACATACATACATATACATACACACACACACACACACTTTTTTTAATATAATATATTTTTTTCATATACTTTTAATATAATTAAAAAAAATATATTATATTAAAGATATATATATAATATAAATATATTTTTAATATATACATTTTTAATATAATATATATTATGTATAGTTAAAAAAACTGATATAAATAAATTATATATATAAAAGATATATATATATATATTTTTTATATATAATTTATTTATAATATCAGTTTTTTTAACTATACATAATATATATTATATTAAAAATGTATATATTAAAAATATATTTATATTACATATATTTTTAATATAAATTATATATAGTTAAAAAAACTGATATTATAAATAAATTTTATATATAAATATATATATATATATATATATATATATATATATATATATATATAGATAGATAGATAGATAGATAGATAGATAGATAGATAGATAGATAGATAGATACATACATACACACGCATATATTAGAATATATATACAGTTAGGTCCAGAAATATTTGGACAGTGACACAATTTTCGCGATTTGGGCTCTGCAAGTCACCACATTGGATTTGAAATGAAACCTCTACAACAGAATTCAAGTGCAGATTGTAACGTTTAATTTGAAGGTTTGAACAAAAATATCTGATAGAAATTGTAGGAATTGTACACATTTCTTTACAAACACTCCACATTTTAGGAGGTCAAAAGTAATTGGACAAATAAACCAAACCCAAACAAAATATTTTTATTTTCAATATTTTGTTGCGAATCCTTTGGAGGCAATCACTGCCTTAAGTCTGGAACCCATGGGCAACACCAAACGCTGGGTTTCCTCCTTCTTAATGCTTTGCCAGGCCTTTACAGCCGCAGCCTTCAGGTCTTGCTTGTTTGTGGGTCTTTCTGTCTTAAGTCTGGATTTGAGCAAGTGAAATGCATGCTCAATTGGGTTAAGATCTGGTGATTGACTTGGCCATTGCAGAATGTTCCACTTTTTTGCACTCATGAACTCCTGGGAAGCTTTGGCTGTATGCTTGGGGTCATTGTCCATCTGTACTATGAAGCGCTGTCCAATCAACTTTGCGGCATTTGGCTGAATCTGGGCTGAAAGTATATCCCGGTACACTTCAGAATTCATCCGGCTACTCTTGTCTGCTGTTATGTCATCAATAAACACAAGTGACCCAGTGCCATTGAAAGCCATGCATGCCCATGCCATCAAGTTGCCTCCACCATGTTTTACAGAGGATGTGGTGTGCCTTGGATCATGTGCCGTTCCCTTTCTTCTCCAAACTTTTTTCTTCCCATCATTCTGGTACAGGTTGATCTTTGTCTCATCTGTCCATAGAATACTTTTCCAGAACTGAGCTGGCTTCATGAGGTGTTTTTCAGCAAATTTAACTCTGGCCTGTCTATTTTTGGAATTGATGAATGGTTTGCATCTAGATGTGAACCCTTTGTATTTACTTTCATGGAGTCTTCTCTTTACTGTTGACTTAGAGACAGATACACCTACTTCACTGAGAGTGTTCTGGACTTCAGTTGATGTTGTGAACGGGTTCTTCTTCACCAAAGAAAGTATGCGGCGATCATCCACCACTGTTGTCATCCGTGGACGCCCAGGCCTTTTTGAGTTCCCAAGCTCACCAGTCAATTCCTTTTTTTCTCAGAATGTACCCGACTGTTGATTTTGCTACTCCAAGCATGTCTGCTATCTCTCTGATGGATTTTTTCTTTTTTTTCAGCCTCAGGATGTTCTGGTTCACCTCAATAGAGAGTTCCTTAGACCGCATGTTGTCTGGTCACAGCAACAGCTTCCAAATGCAAAACCACACACCTGTAATCAACCCCAGACCTTTTAACAACTTCATTGATTACAGGTTAATGAGGGAGACGCATTCAGAGTTAATTGCAGCCCTTAGAGTCCCTTGTCCAATTACTTTTGGCCATTGAAAAAGAGGAGGCTATGCATTACAGAGCTATGATTCCTAAACCCTTTCTCCGATTTGGATGTGAAAACTCTCATATTGCAGCTGGGAGTGTGCCCTTTCAGCCCATATTATATATATATAATGGTATTTCTGAACATGTTTTTGTAAACAGCTAAAATAACAAAACTTGTGTCACTGTCCAAATATTTCTGGACCTAACTGTGATATAGATCTATATATATATATATATATATATATATATATATATATATATATATATATATATATATATATATATATATATATATATATATATATATATACACACACACATACATACACACATATATATATATATATATATATATATATATATATATATATATATATATATATATATATAGTGTGTATGTATGTGTGTATGTATGTGTATATGTACATACATATATATATATATATATATATATATATATATATATATATATATATATACACACATACATACATACATACATACATATATATATATATATATATATATATATATATATATATATATATATATATACATAATCCCCCGACACGGTTAAATCTAAAAAAAAATGAGAACGGGAGTTACCAATATGTGAGTGAAATATTCAATGTTTTTTATTTTAGTCCTACAAGGTGCGACTTTTGTTAATATTGCTTTCTTGTCTATTTTTTTAGCATTTGTTTTTATTTTACAAGTCACTTTATATTTGGAAATGGTTTGGTTGTTAGAAATCGCCACCGAACCCTCATATTTCACGTTTCAGTTTGGGAAGTGTCATCTCAATTGCATAAAAGGGCAGGCATTAAAAAACATAAATGGTAAAATACTAGAGTTGAGCGGATTGCTAATAATCCGGGTCCGGTGGATCCGTCGCGGGTTGCCCCAGAAGTCCGGATCCGATATCCGACCCAATGTAAGTCAATAGGGGAGGAGAGAGAGAGCGCGAGAGAGAGGAAAAAAAATAAATAAATAAATAATTCCCGAACCCGGATCGTGCAGCCGGATTCCCGGATCCAGGTCGGACCCAGGTCAGACGCTGAAACCGCGCGGATCCGGATTTTTACAGTTCGGATCCGCTCAACACTATAAAATACCTTTATTATAAAGCTTAAAAGGAACCGGTGACGAGACAAAAATGCTATAGTCTGTAGATGTGAGGTTAATCTGCAGGGTTAAAGAGTTTGGAACCTGCCTTCTAAATGCACATTGAACCCCACTGCCGGTAGAAAACTTTACTGTTAAGGTCCTGTCACACTAAGCAACATCGCTGCTGAGGCACGACTTTTGTGACGTAGCAGCGATGTTGCTAGCGATGTTGCTGTGTCTGACATCCAGCAACACCCTGGCCCCTGCTGTGAGGTCGCTGGTTGTTGCTGAATGTCCTGGGCCATTTTTTAGTTGTTGCTCTCCCGCTGTGAAGCGCACATCGCTGTGTGTGACAGCGAGACAGCAACAACTAAATGTGCAGACAGCAGGAGCCAGCTTCTGCGGACTCTGGTAACCACAGTAACCAAGAAGCCCTTACCTTGGTTACCCGATATTTACCTTCGTTACCAGCGTCCGCCGCTCTCACGCTGTCAGTGCCGGCTCCCTGCTCCCTGCACACGTAGCCAGAGTACACATCGGGTAATTAACCAGATGTGTACTGTGGCTAGCAGTGCAGGGAACAGGGAGCCAGCACTGGCAGCGTGAGAGCGGCGGACGCTGGTAACGAAGGTAAATATCGGGTAACCAAGGGAAGGGCTTCTTGGTTACCCGATGTTTACCGTGGTTACCAGCATCCGCAGAAGCCGGCTCCCTGTTCCCTGCACACGTAGCTGGAGTACACATCGGGTAATTAACCCGATGTGTACTGTGGCTAGGTGTGCAGTTAGCCAGCGCTAAGCGGTGTGCGCTGGTAACCAAGGTAAATATCAGGTTGGTTACCCGATATTTACCTTAGTTACCAAGAGCAGCATGCTTCCACGTGTAGCGACGCTCCAGCGATCCCTGCCAGGTCAGGTTGCTGGTGGGATCGCTGGAGCGTCGCTTAGTGTGACATCTCACCAGCGACCTCCTAGCAACTTACCAGCGATCCCTATCAAGTTGTATCGTTGTTGGGATCGCTGGTAAGTTGTTTAGTGTGACTGGGCCTTAAGGCTATGTGCCCACGGGACAACGTATCAGCAAACTTTGAAGCAGGTTTGTACGCAGCTGCTCCCCGGAATCTGCGGCTATCCATTGCTGTGGGATTCAAGCATTTTTGTTGCGGTAAACATGCAGGACAAGTGCGGAAATACCTGCAGAAGTCCCGGCCTCTACCTCCATAGTGGAAAGGCGGGACATCCACAGATATTTCCGCATGAATCCATGCAGTTCCGTGCGGTTGTGGGGCATCCACAGCATATTCCGCAGCCGCACACACCGCAGCATGGACACAGCACTCCCCAAATCGCATAGGATAACATGAGGAGTGTCTGTACTTATGTAAACGTGCGGATTTATCTGAAAAATCCAGATAAATCCGTGGGTTTTCCACGGCAAAATCCGTGGGTAAATTGTCCCGGGGGGACATAGCCTAATCCTTTCGGTTTCAGTCACGGAGGCGGTGCCAATGTGAGTTCAGTCACTGGTCTGTGCATCACGCTGACTGACAGCAGCTCAGTATTAGAGGAGTCTGTGAGTCAGTGCCAGGGAGCGTGGTTACAGCTGCCCTCTCCATACACAAAGCGGAGCCTGAATCCAACCCAATGACTCAACCCCAAACGCTGCTGGGGGGTTAAATTATTTTCCTCCCGACAGCGAGGTTTACAGCGCACCCATCGGGCAGGTTCCAAACTCTATTAACCTGCAGATTAACACCATAGCTGCACGTTATTAGCGTATTTTCACATGACTGGTTCCCTTTAAAAAGGAGATCACACAGGATCCATCGACGACAATAATTGATGTCTCAGCTCACCCTCCACGTCATCACTGCACATTTCACTGAGCATGCCCAATACTTCCCATTGTCCAGGTGACTGCTGTAAAGCCGAAACTTTAGTACTGCTCAAACAATCGGTCAGTCCCCGTTATGTAATAGAATTAAAAAAAATATGCAAAAATACATCACAAGAAAACAAAAAAAAATTAGTTGACGCACTTGGCTGCACAATATTTTTTTATGCCTTTCCCTCTTTCCAGAATGTGATACTTTAGGAGAGCACCATCCCAGTTGGACACTTTTTCACTTTTTTTTTTTTTTTTTTTTACTATTTAACTTATACAGATGTACAGTGGGCTAAAAATACATTTTTGTTTAATTTATAAAAACAAAAAAAAGCACCCTTTGGCTTTTTACGGGTTCTTGTGTTTACGGGCTTTGTGTTCAGAATGAGTTAACTGAGAATCCTTCAGTGAACTTATTCAGACTGGTAAGATGTAACTCTTATCTGTCTTTGTCAGAGCTCTTTTCCGCTGAGTTGTGACTGCAAGGTTCAGCTCACCTTTGCTTTGGTCTGTGGTTTTATAGGAGCACAGGGCACCTCAATAAAAGGAGTTAACCTCTACATCAGAACGAGCTCACCGAAGGGTTTTGAGATATCCAATTCTCCATGCAGCCATATATAGTGAAACATAGAGGCTGTAGAAGGCAAACTGGGATTTAAGGGGTATTCCAACTCCAAGATCCCCTCCCAATATGTAGTTGGTGTAATAATAATAATATTAGCAAATACCTCCAATTAGAAATGTAGTATAGTTGTCCTGATTAGCCAGGTCTCTTACCTCATGTGCAGGGCATTGCAGCTTAGGTATCCATAGTTGCAACCAATAGTAACTAACGGTCACTATATTAGTAGATGTAACCATGGATACCTAAGCAGCAATGCCCTGCACATGAGCTAAGAGACATAGCTAATCAGGAGAACTATACTATATTTCTAATTGGAGGTATTTGCTAATATTATTATTATTATTGCACCTATTACATATTGGGATATGGTTTTGAAGATGGGAATACCCCTTTAAGGCCTTAGAATAGTTAAAAATAAATCTATTTTAGTGTTTAAAGAGTTAATTGAACCTTTCCATCTACGGGGTCGGTCAGGAGACTTGTGCAAATACCAGACCTCAATAAGTTTGTGTGTCCGGTTTTGCCACCCAGTAGTGCACAGAAGAGGTGTTGGACTGAAAAATAGCTGATTATTCGCACCAATTTCTGCTGAGTGGACAACTGTGGTCCAAAATTGAAAAAAAAAATAAAAAGTAACAAAATGGCAGTGCCAGGGAATTGGTGGGATTTTTTTTTATTTTTCAACTCTTTATGTTGGTTAAGTGGACAACCCCTTTAAGAATATTACATCTCTTTTTGAGGAATGAATGAAACCTAGTAGTTTAAGAAACTTCAGACTCCCTGCATTTATATTCCCGGACTCCTCTGGCAGTGGCTTATCTTGGGGAGAGCAACAGAATCTGCAGTTTGAAATTGAAAAGGCAACGGCCGTTTCAAATTGAAAAGGCAACGGCCGTTTCAAATTGAAAAGGCAACGGCCGTTTCAAATTCAAAAGGCAACGGCCGTTTCAAATTCAAAAGGCAACGGCCGTTTCAAATTCAAAAGGCAACGGCCGTTTCAAATTCAAAAGGCAACGGCCGTTTCAAATTCAAAAGGCAACGGCCGTTTCAAATTCAAAAGGCAACGGCCGTTTCAAATTCAAAAGGCAACGGCCGTTTCAAATTCAAAAGGCAACGGCCGTTTCAAATTCAAAAGGCAACGGCCGTTTCAAATTCAAAAGGCAACGGCCGTTTCAAATTCAAAAGGCAACGGCCGTTTCAAATTCAAAAGGCAACGGCCGTTTCAAATTCAAAAGGCAACGGCCGTTTGAAATTCAAAAGGCAACGGCCGTTTGAAATTCAAAAGGTAACGGCCGTTTGAAATTCAAAAGGCAACGGCCGTTTGAAATTAAAAAAAAAAAAAAAAAAAAAAAAAGGCTGGATCTGTCTCTTCTCTCCCCTCTCGCCTCCCCACAACATTATCCACTGGGGCAGGAGCTGGTGGTCCCCATGCATATTAGACTAAAGACCAATTTTGCATAGTCTAGTCTGAAGTGTATGGGTAGATTCAGACACCGATAACGGAGCACAACAGATTTTGAATAACTAATGAGGACAGCTCCTCCCTATCACATAACACAAAACACTTCCGCTATGCACTGCAACAGACTGTTTTCTGTATCTGCTGTGCAGCAAATCTCTGAAACAAGAGGACTAAATCACAGAAAAATGATATGCAATTAAATGAGAAAAAAAAAATATTAAAAAAATGCTTTAAAAAAAAAACAAAAAAAAAAACAAACAACAAGTGTATGGTGGGAGAGAGAAGTATCTCGGGCCGAGAAAGCCGTTGACAACATATATCACTTAATAAGGGAGGGCAATGCTTCATGGTGGTAACCAGCTTCTACTAACTCTACCGGCGAACCTTGCCCGAATGAGGGAAAGTGAAGCAAATGTGAACCGGCCATAATAATATTGGTTTTTGTAGTCTGCGCTGTATTTTAGCCAAGCACAAAGCACAGCAGTCGCCTCTGTGGTCTGTATTACTGCAAATGTGTTTGATCAAACTGTTTCTTTCAGTCAATGCTCATTAAGTTCATTGAGGTTTTCTACAGCTAATGCTACCAAATTAAACAGAGTGCTCTTTTTTTCTATTTTGTGGGTTTTTCTTTTTTTTGTTCCATACAAAAAAAAAAAATAAAATAAGTGAACTAGAGGAAAAAAAAAAAAATCTCACATTAGGAGAATAATCAGTTACTAATGACTGGAGCGGATTGTTCGGGGTAATAAAGCGAAGTGATGACTTTGCCCTGAGCTATTCTACCCAGAAATATGCAGCTTTAGTAAATAGATCATTCATTACAGGGACGTATTCTGAAATATTCTTTAGATTGACAGTATAAAAGAAACAAGAAAACAAAACAAAAAAAAATAAACAAAAATAAATAAAACTGGAGCAATGTACTGTACAAGTTCCACAGCATATTATAGGAGTATGTAGTATAAAGCATAGATAGCATATATGCTAATTACAGCAGATTGCATCTAACTAGTCTATTAAAATCGTGTGACATCCAATATCTGAATAGTTATCAGTGTCCGAAAATTCTGGTGAAACTGAAAATGTTTTTTAAAAAAAATTAAAATAAAAAAATAATAATAATAATAATAAATATTTTATTATTATTAATTATTATTATTATTATTATTATTATTAATAATAATAAAAAATATATATATTTAAGCCGTGTAGTTTCAGTTTTAAATAACTTGGTGACATTGTTATGGTTATTTATCATTATATTATTATTATTTCTTTTTACCATGTACTTTCAGCTTTAAACGACTTGGTATTAATATTATTATTTTTATTTTATGCCATGTACTTTCAGCTTTAAATAACTTGTTGACATTATTTTGATCATCATCATTATCATTAATATATATTTTTTGCCATGCATTTTCAGCTTTAAATAACTGACATTATTTAGGTTACTAATTATATTATTATTATCTAGTTTTTTACCATGTATTTTCAGCTTTAAGGACTTGGTGACATTATTTTAGTGATTATTATTAATTATTATTAATTATTATTATTAATAACAAATAATATTTTTTAAGTTAGATTTTTTTAAAGTTAATAATTTTTATTATTAACTTAAAAAAACTGTCTGAAAAAAATATATTTATTCAGTTAGATTTTTAAAGTGTATTATTATTATTATTATTATTATTATTATTAATATACTTTAAAAAATCTAACTGCATGAATACATTTTTTTTCAGTTACTTTTTTAAAGTTAATAATTAATAATTATTATTATTATTATTATTAACCTTAAAAATATAACTTAAAAAGAAATATTTGTTGATAATAAAAAAATATAAATAATAATAATAATAATAATAATAATAAACATGATATGGGAATATCCGTAGCACACAAAAAAAAAATAATTAAAAATTAAATTTTGTTTTCAGAAGCATAATGTGGTACCTTTCGTTTTACATTCGACTGCAGATAAATTTTATAAGCCATCATGACTACAAATGGCAAAAAAAATGTTCTGCTGCATTTATAAAATCATTTACCATTGAACTATTAATGGCACCAATAATGTAGAGGGACGAGTCTACAGATAAGAAGATAAGAGTATTTCTACAATACAAAATTTAAGGAACAATTTATCTAAAATAGAGGATTTAAAAAATAAGGATCTCAAAATTCCAAGAGATAAAAGGAACAATCTATGTAAGATAAAAAATTTCTAAGAAAAAAAAAAAAGTGTAGTTTTTTTTTTAATTAAATATTTAAATTTTAAAAATGACTAAAGGGGTTAAGAATGCCAAGAAAAGACAGGCACCTTCCTGATTCTTCAAAATAAATATATATATAAAAAAAAGAAAGGTTTACTTTAGGTTACACTGCGAGAAAAAAAAAAAAAAAGTGCATCAAGCAGTTTTTGTAAGTGCCAGAAACAACACTCCGGGTAGTAATTCAGTCAGCTGAAACAGAAATGCAAGATATTGAAAATATTAAATCAACATGCTCGATGTGAGGTGTCACTTGGAAATAATTTAATTTTTTTTCTTCCACTATATGCCTCCACTGTGCAAATGAAACTTATTAAAAAAGAAAAAAAAAAAAATATATAAATACACTTAAAAGAAAAAAAGTCAGGGTGTAAATCTTGCACGGCGAGGTGAAACCTTACCTTTAATGGATTAATGAATAATAGCGAGGCCGGCCGGGTCATTTTTCAGAACTGTTGCTAGATGGAAATCAGAACAGCCACTGTCGGTGACTTCTGGATTTAGGACCTTGAGAAATGTATTTATTTTTTTTATTTTTTTTGTAATGTCCTGGGGGTTGAGTCAGATTCCAAAAATTAAAAAAAAAAAAAAAAAAAGTTATTTTATCATAAAGATAAATAATAATAAAAAAATAAAATAAAAAAATGTTGGCATGATAAAGCGCGGCCATGCCGGTGGTAAGCTCGGCTCGGGGATTTTTGCTGCAGTGAAGGATGTATCAATGGCTGTCCTCCACCCCCCTCCTGCAGAACTGATAGCATCTTGGAAAATAAATAGATCTGTGTACGGTGCTCGCATACACTGAGGAAACTCACAAATTCTTTTCCCGGCTTTGCCGTGATCTGATGGAGCGGGCCATGCGCAAATTAAACAAGGGCCTACCTGTTCTCGCTTCGCTTAGGACTGAGGCCAAGTCATTTTTTCTTTTATTGATTTAACCTTTCCAGGAATGTCACACATCCTCAATGTGAAGCTCTTCAACGGATTTAAAAAAAAAAAAACGTGATACACCTTGGCCCGAGCGCGGCCCAAATTATTTACACAGAGAATATCCTCTGCACACGGTCATCAGGATACAGTACAAATACACCACCAGGTGAGCAGCGGTCACAACACAATGGCGGGACGGCTAGGAGACTCCGCTCTGCACCAATGTATAGGAAGAGAAATAAATCCCAAAAAATGTATAATACAATAGTTTGATGTTCAGAAAGCATCATGAACATATACTCACTATTCTGCTCCAGAGCTGCACTCACTATTCTGCTAATGGAGTTACTGTGTACATACATTACTAATCCTGAGTTACCTCCTGTAGTATACTCCAGAGCTGCACTCACTATTCTGCTGGTGCAGTCACTGTGTACATACATTACTGATCCTGTACTGATCCTGAGTTACCTCCTGTATTATACTGCAGAGCTGCACTCACTATTCTGCTGGTGCAGTCACTGTGTACATACATTACATTACTTATCCTGTACTGATCCTGAGTTACCTCTTGTATTATACTCCAGAGCTGCACTCACTATTTAACTGGTGGAGTCAATGTGCACATACATTACTTATCCTGTACTGATCCGGAGTTACCTCCTGTATTATACTGCAGAGCTGCACTCACTATTCTGCTGGTGCAGTCACTGTGTACATACATTACATTACTGATCCTGTACTGTTCCTGAGTTACCTCCTGTATTATACTCCAGAGCTGCACTCACTATTCTGCTGGTGCAGTCACTGTGTACATACATTCCATTACTTATCCTGTACTGATCCTGAGTTACATCCTGTATTATACTGCAGAGCTGCACTCACTATTCTGGTTGATGTTACTAGAATCACTCAAACATCACAGCTTCTATACAAAGCAGGACATAATCACCGCTCCGTACAACAGAAGTCACAATTTCCTATGAACGGTGGCTCGCAGCCGGCATTCACAGAAGGATCATCCTGACAGACACAAGGGTCATAAGCTGACCTCGCTTGTCATTATAAATCATCAGCACCCCGCGACCATGGCACGGGGTTGCTGATGGGAGAGCGGAAAGGCTCCTTAACCGCCGGTGCATGTTACATCCCGCTGTCCGATACATCCACAGTAGTTAGATGCACAGGCTGATCAAATCAGCCGATATGTACAGGGAAAGATGCAAGCTCGACGTGTGAGCCCTCATCAAAGCCAAGGACACAACTTTGGAGTTACCAGTTAAGGCCCCGTCACACGCAACGACGTATCTAACGATATTTCGCCGGGTTCACGGATTCCATGACGCACATCCGGCATCGTTAGCAACGTCGTTGCGTGTGACACCAACGAACGGCTGTTAATCAAAAATACTCACCTTATCATTGATCATTGTTGACACGTCGTTCACTTTTAAAATATCGTTGATTGTTGAGGTTGCAGGTTGTTCATCGTTCCCATGGCAGCACACATCGCTACGTGTGACACTGCGGGAACGACGAACTGCAGCTTACCTGTTGCCGCAGGCAATGAGGAAGGAAAGAGGTGGGCGGGCTGTTACGGCCGCTCATCTCCGCCCCTCCGCTTCTATTGGGTGGCCATTTAGTGATGCCGCTGTGACGCTGCACAAACCGCCCCCTTAGAAAGGAGGCGGTTCGCCGGCAACAGCAATGTCGCTACGCAAGTAATTCCGTGTGACGGTTCCTAACGATACTGTGCGCCACAGGCAGCGATTTGCCCGTGACGCACAAACAACAGGGGCAGGTACGCTCGCTAGTGATATCATTAACGATATCGCTGCGTGTAACGGGGCCTTAAGTCAAAAGGTTGTGACAGGGTTAAAAGTTTTTCTTTAGAATGAATGATGAGCTTAGGAGGCAAGGGAAGAAGTGGCTCATAAGTGGAGAAAATAGCATTTTTCTCTAAAAAGATATATCGATTACACCAGCTGTAAATAAAAGGGTTGTCTGGGAAGAGTTACCTGGCCATCGGGGGGGCTCTCAGTGGTTGTACGCCAACAATCTATAAAAACAATATAGGTGGAGGAGAACGGGTCTAAAGCCGTGCTTATCACCAGTAGAAAGTCAGAAGTTTAATCCAAGCCTTTATTCAAGGGTTAAAACCAGGTCTACACGTTTCAGAGTACACAGACCCCTTCCTCAGGACCAAAATCCTGTCATTTATCATTTTGGTCCTGAGGAAGGGATCTGTGTACCCTGAAACGCGTAGACCTGGTTATAACCCTTGAATAAAGGCATGGATTAAACTTTTGGCTTTCTACTGGTGAGAAACGCGGCTTTGGACCCGTTCTCCTCCACTTATATTGTCCCCGATTCTGCGGCTATTCACCTTTGACCACGTCTGCACAGGTGTTGTGACTCTCACAACCCTGACAGGTGAGTGGACCCATACTTTTGTTACACCCTATTGCATCGAATAAGACCCTATTGTGCTATTTGTTCCACAGTCTTCCCTTTTCATAAAAATCTATAAAATTTATCACCTATCCCAGGGAGAGGCAATAGATTTTTTTTTTCAAAAGACAACCCCTTTTAATGTTAAATATCAGGGCTCCAAATAAGCACCTAATAAAAAAACCAAAAAAGGTTAAAAAACAAAAACCAAAACAAAAAAAAGGTTAAAAAAAACAAAAAAAGGTTAGAAAACAAAAACCAAAACAAAAAAGGTTAAAAAACAAAACAAAAAAGATTAAAAAAAAAACAAAAACCAAAACAAAAAAGGTTAAAAAAAACAAAAACCAAAACAAAAAAAGGTTAAAAAACAAAAAACAAAACAAAAAAAGATTAAAAAAAAAAACAAACAAAAAAAAGGTTAAAAAAGAAAAAAATAAATACACTAAAAATAAGCAAAAACATATCTGACTGTTCCCGTTTTCCTATATACTAGCTACAATTCCACAAGCAATCTGATCTCGGATGTGTCTGCACGCCGCTGTGACCCGAAAACCCATGAATGAAGCATTACAAATACAAAACCTTTATTACGGAAGCGTTAACCCAGGAGTCGGTGCTCGGGACACACGGTACTTCCCATAGGAAGCAGCAGGGCTCCGAGGGGCAGTAAATGTATCCCGCACTTTACAATGTCACGTAATCAATCCTTTTATCCGTACACCCCAGCAGCAGCACCGGAGAGTCACACTTGCTTTGCACAATCCCTCCATTTGTATATTCTAGAAAAAGAAAATGTCTCAGCGGGCCAGAAAAGATGGAGAAGATAAGCGGCAACGGCAAGCGTTCATTGTAGGGGACTTAGGGACGGCGACTGCTTTTTCCCGATCGAGTGGTTTCTCAACGCTGAATCTTATACGCGTAGAAAAAGACTAATGAAAGTGCCATTCTTTTGGGTCATGGTCTAGTTAACCGATGGCAGCCTACTCTTGCAGTCACGGGTGCTAGAAAATTATAAATGCGGTAAATAAATTAAAAAAAAAAAAAAAAAATCTGGATTTTCTGGTCCCTAAAAATATATCTGATCTTAATATAGAACTTAAAAAAAAAAAAAAAAGAAAAAAAAAGGAAGTGTAATTTACTACCAGGAGTCCGCTCCAGCGCTTCCACTTGCGATGGTCTCCACTGGACCAGAAGTGGTAAAGCAGTCATGATTGGTTACAAGGTCGGGAGAATTGTGGCCGGGATGTTATCGCTCTGTGATCCGGCGGTGTCTTCCGGAGTGACGGTCCTGAAAGATGTTGCAGATTCCAGGGGTGAATAGTGTTACTTTTCTTGTTATCCAAATCGTTCCCCTCAAAATTTATTTTTTTAAACAGAAAATTCCTTTAAATGTGTTGGATGTTGGAAAATATTATTGTGGATTTCTTTTTTTTTCCCCCGGTATGACTTGCACTCTGTAGATTTGATTTGTAGCCTGAAGCCATAGGTGCTCCATTTCTTGCCATACAGGCTTTGTAGCTATGCACATCTTTCGAGCCTTGAAGAGACCCCACATAGTGGCAACGAATGGCTTAGGGTACGGCCCACAGGGGCTTCACTTTTTGCCATACAGGCTACTGCTAGGCTCAACTTCTAGGCAAGATCATGGAGCCTCAAGGAGATGACCCACAGGGCACGTGAATGGCCTAGGAATTTTATCGCACAGCTATAGGGTCTCCACTTTTTGCCATACAGGCCACAGCTAGGTTCAACTTCTAGGCGAGATCACAGAGCCTCAAGGAGATGACCCACCCGGAACGTGAATGGCCTAGGAATTTTATGGCATAGCTATAGGGTCTCCACTTTTTGCCATACAGGCTACTGCTAGGCTCAATTTCTAGGCAAGATCATGGAGCCTCGAGGAAACAACCCACAGGGCACATGAATGGCTTAGGAATTTTATTGCATAGCCCTAGGGGCACATGAATGGCCTAGGGAGGTTAGTGTATAGGATAGGGGCTCCTCTTCTTGCCATACAGGCTTCATACCACTGTAGAACTTCTAGGTGAGATCACGCAGTGTTGGAGAGATGACACAGTGGCACAAAAATGACCTAGGGAATTTAGTGCATACCCATAAGGGCACATGAAGGTCATAAGGAAATAAGTGCATAGCCCTAGGGGGTTGCTCATTTTGCAGTACATGTTTCGTAGCAATGCACATCTTCTAGGTGAGATCAACGATAGTCGGGGAGATGACACAGTGGCACATGAATGGCCTACAGATTTTAGTGCATATCCGTAGGGGTATATGAATGGCCTATGGAATTTAGTGTATAGCTTAAGGAGAACATGAATGACCTAGGGAATTTAGTGCATAGCCCTAGGGGCACATGAATGTCCTTTTGATTTTAGTGCATATTCCAAGGGGCACATGCATGTCCTAGTGATTTTAGTGCATAGACTGAGGGGAACATGAATAGCCCAGGGATTTTCGTGTATAGCCCTAGGGTCACATGAATGTCATACGGATTTTAATGCATAGCCTGAGAGAAAATTAATTTCTTGTGATTTTAGTGCATCTTCCTAGGGGCACATGACTGTCCTAGAGATTTTAGTGCATAGCCTGAGACGAACATTAATAGCCAAGGGATTTCAGTGCATAGCCCTAGAGTCACATGAATGTCATAGGGGAATTAGTGCATAGCCCTAGGGGCTTCTCTTTTTGGTACATGAATGGCCTATGGAATTTAGTGCATAGGGTAAGGAGAACATGAAAGGGCTATGCACTAAAATCCCTAGGCCAAGGTGCATATGAATGGCTTGTGACAGTGCATATCCCTAGGGGTACATAAATATCCTATTGATTTTAGTGCATATTCCTCGGGTTACATGAATGTCATAAGGATTTTAGTGCATAGCCTGAGAGGAACATGAATTTCTTGTGATTTTAGTGCCTAGCCCTAGGGGCACATGAATGTCATAGGGATCTTAGTGCATAGCCCTAAGGTCATATGAATGTCATAAGGATTTTAGTGCATAGCCTGAGAGGAACATGAATTTCTTGTGATTTTAGTGCCTAGCCCTAGGGGCACATGAATGTCATAGGGATTTTAGTGCATAGCCCTAAGGTTATATGAATGTCATAAGGATTTTAGTGCATAGCCTGAGAGGAACATGAATTTCTTGTGATTTTAGTGCCTAGCCCTAGGGGCACATGAATGTCATAGGGATTTCAGTGCATAGCCCTAAGGTCATATGAATGCCATAAGGATTTTAGTGCATAGCCCTAGGGGTTCCCCTTTTTGCCGCACATCTTTTAGGCGTGATTATGGAGCCTTGAAGAGACACCA
>NC_134355.1:657483672-657623672 GCF_048569485.1 Anomaloglossus baeobatrachus | reverse complement strand
CGTTAACGGATTCCGCTGTTTCCCATAGACTTGTATGGATGACGGATTGTGCCAAAAGGACCTGCGTTGCTTCCGCTGGGTGACGCTGCGTTGCTGCCGCCGGGCGCGAGGAACGCAGCATGTAATGTTTTTTTGAGCAGCGGAATCCTTAGGATTTCACTGTGCATGCTCTTTCGGGCTCCCTGCACCCGTTAACCAGGGTACACATCGGGTAACCAAGCAAAGTGCTTTGCCTAGTTACCCGATATTTAGCCTGGCTATGTGTGCAGGGAGCCCGACACTTCCCTGCTTGGCTCCGCCCCCTCTCGCACTCCACTCCGCACGTGTACACACACACACACACACAAACACGTCCTCAGCGCCATGAACCCGCTCGGCTCCACCCACCCCGCACTCCGCCCCCCACACACATTCTTGGCGGCCGAACGATCAGCTGATCACCCGGCGGCCGGCTGCTGTGAGCGATCAGCTGATCACCCGGCTGCTGTGAGCGATCAGCTGATCACCCGGCGGCCGGCTGCTGTGAGCGATCAGCTGATCACCCGGCGGCCGGCTGCTGTGAGCGATCAGCTGATCACCCGGCGACCCGCTGCTGTAAGCGATCAGCTGATCACCCAGCGGCCGGATGATCAGCTGATCGTTCACAATAGTCTGCCGCCGGTAAAACTGTAAAAATAAAAAAAGCGGATTCCGTTGTTTTGTACGATCCGTTGCATCCGTTGTGCCACTATATGCAACACATCCGTTGCATCAATCACACAAAGCAATGCAACTGATGCCGTTCAACGCAAGTGTGAAACTAGCCTAAGTGAGACAAAATTGGCATTAAAGTCTCAAATGGGGCAGCAAAAACCTGCAGACAGAAAGCACCAGCTTTCTTTGGAATCAGTTCACAATGTGCAATTATGGGATGTCACATACAGTCCCTGACAGAAGTTCTGTCGCTTATCCGTGTTATGTAAATAAAAGCTTAGAACCTAATTTTAAATTCATCCATTGGTTTTTAGAAATTACTCTTTTGAAAGCGGAAACCCTCCCAGATTTGGTTTAGGTTATGAAAATAAAGTTGCTGCAAAGCTGAAATATTGATCATTTAATGAACACAGAAAGGTCAGATTTTGGCAAGAAAAAAAGTTTTGTCGCCTTGTCCTATAATGCACCTAATTCTAGTTTACATCCTCACCTGTGCTCACTAAATGATCGGTTAATTAGTGGGTGTGTATAAAAAGGAACCCAGCACCCCAGACCTTCACTTGAACTGCAACTTGACCTCTGACAACATGCCAAAAATCCACCCGGTGACCAAAGCCTTGATCATCAACAGGCTGAAGACCAGATCCACTGCAGAGGTGGCTGGCACCTTTAATGTGGCTCAGCGTCAAGTACAAAGAATTAAAAAAAGATTTGAAGAGACTGGAGATGTTTTTGACAAGCCCAGGTCCAGCCGACCCCAGAAGACAACTGCTCAGGAGGAATGTTTGTTGGTTAGAAAATCCAAAGTCAGCCCCTCTTCCACTGCAGCAGAGCTCCAACAGGCCTGGTCACCTCAAGTCCCTGTGTCAACTAGAACAGTTTGTAGGATTCTGTCTCGAAATGGCCTCCATGATCGAATCAGTGCCCAGAAGCCAGCACTAAACGAAAGGCAATTAAAGAACCGTGTGGCATTTGCCAAGTCCCACAGCCTGCTAAACAGATGGATGCTGGAGAAGTGGCAGAAGGTGGATTTCTTAGATGAATCTTCAGTTGAATTACACCACAGCCACCGGAAATACTGGAGGAGACCTACTAGAGCCCGTATGGATCCAGAAAACAGTTAAGTTTGGTGGTGGAAAGATCATGCTCTGGGGTCACATTCAGTATGGGGGTGTGAGAAACATTTGCAAGGTGAAAGGCAATATCAATAGCCTAAAATATCAAGAAGTATTAGCTACCTCTTACATTCCCAATCATAAAAAGGGTCAAATTCTGCAGCAGGATGGTGCTCCGTCTCATACATCCATCTCTACAACAAAGTTCCTCCTAGAAAAGAAGATCAAGGTGCTCAAGGACTGCCCACCCCAGTCACCAAACATGAACGTCACTGAGCATGTTTGGGGTAGGATGAAAGAGGAAGCTTGGAAGACAAAACCAAAGCATCTAGATGAACTCTGGGAGGCATGTAAGACTGCATTCTTTGCCTCATGGATGCAGTCCTCCAAGCTCATGGAAGTCACACAAAATATTAAATATGGCTCTAATAGCACCACAACTTCATTCACCAATGTTATACAACATATCTTTGCATTAGAAGTTAATTATTTGTTTGAATTTCACATTACTTTCTGTGGGCGACAAAACGTTTGTCTTGCCAAAAATCTGACCTTCCTGTGTTCATTAAATGATCAATATATTTCAGCTTTGCAGCAACTTTATTTTCATAACCTAAACCAAACTTGGGAGGGTTTCAGCTTTCAAAAGAGTAATTTATAAAACCAATGGATGAATTTAAAGTCAGGTTATAAGCTTGTATTTACATAACATGGATAAGCGACAGAACTTCTGTCAGGGACTGTATAACACTGTAGTAATGCATCAAACGACTCTGGGTCATTTCATCTAGCAGTTCTTGCCAGAGTTCTGTTGTAAAACTCTTTGAAATGTGGCACATTTATTGGGGCGCACCTCGTTTATCCACAAACTCCAACAAGTGGAGGCATGGCTGGCAAATTGATGCCACATATTACGACAAATGCCCTCCAATGCACATTTCTTGAGGCGGCGCAAGGCAGCTAAAAGATACGCCACAATCATACGAGTACTGAGCACCCGAGCATGGTAGTGCTCGCTCATCACTAGTTATGAGTACTGAGCACCTGAGCATGGTAGTGACCGCTCATCACTAGATACGAGTACCGAGCACCCGAGCATGGTAGTGCCCGCTCATCACTAGTTACGAGTACTGAGCACCTGAGCATGAGTGCTCGCTCATCACTAGTTACGAGTACCGAGCACCTGAGCATGGTAGTGCTCGCTCATAACTAGTTACGAGTACAGAGCACCTGAGCATGGTAGTGCCCGCTCATCACTAGTTACGAGTACAGAGCACCCGAGCATGGTAGTGCCCGCTCATCACTAGTTACAAGTACAGAGCACCCGAGCATGAGTGCTCGCTCATCACTAGTTACGAGTACAGAGTATGGTAGTGCTCACTCCTCACTAGTTACAAGTACCGAGCACTTGAGCATGGTAGTGCCCACTCATCACTAGTTACAGGTACTGAGCACCTGAGCATGGTAGTGCCCACTCATCACTAGTTATGAGTACTGGGCACCTGAGCATGGTAGTGCCCACTCATCACTAGTTACAGGTACTGAGCACCTGAGCATGGTAGTGCCCACTCATCACTAGTTACGAGTACTGAGCACCTGAGCATGGTAGTGCCCACTCATCACTAGTTACGAGTACTGAGCACCTGAGCATGGTAGTGCCCGCTCATCACTAGTTACAGGTACTGAGCACCCGAGCATGGTAGTGCTCGCTCATCACTAGTTATGAGTACTGAGCACCCGAGCATGGTAGTGCCCACCCACTCATCACTAAAAATAATGAAATTGGCAGCAAATATCTGGATTACAAACAAAGAAAAAAAACACATACACAATAGCAAACATAGAAAAGAACAAGTGTAAAATAAATTCTAAACAGGTGCAACTCAAAAGAAGGATTTGGTACAAAAAGAAAGAAGCAAAAAGTAATAATGAATGGGGCCCTAAGTGTTAGTGCAATAAACGCTCTCCCAGGCATTACGATAAAATACATCAACCTCACATCGAAGCCAAATCCAGAGCTACCGGCAAACACCGAGAGCTTTACTAACTCCGCAAAAGGTAAAGTCTCAGTCGTAGGGTTTGACGATGTGTTAAGAGTGAATTATGACCCATCTTCAATCCAAAAACCATATCCCTGTGGCCTGGCCATAAACATCTTGAAAAGAAAACCACCTGTGAGCGCTGGACTCGGCTCCGCTGGAAACAGGTGGAAGGGATTGTGAGTGATTTCACCCCAGCGGGCCGATCAGCGTTTGTATGAATCATGCCTTAATAGTTTTCTGTATTATAGAATTTCCTCTTTGCATTAACAAGAGGAGATCCGAGTGCGTTATCCCTTAAGCGCTGGATAGCAGTTACACAACGTATATTTGCCGGGACGGAGGAAGCGCTCACTGCTTACACCTTAACCCCTCCACTGCTGGACAGTAACAAAAAAAACAAATATAAAAATCAGTATAAGGCTGCTTTCACACTATGTTTTTTTAACATGCGTCATGAACGTTTTTTTACTGTAAAAGTGGATCCTGTTTTTACACAGAAAAACGCATGTTATTTTGCAGGATCCTGTCACTTGAAGTTTATGGGCGGGCATTGGAGTCATGTGATCGGGAGTGAGGGGAACTGAACATGACAGACTGGGAGCCGGCATCTGACAGCTGTAGACGCTGGTAACCAAGGTAAACATCGGGTAACTAAGCAAAGTGCTTTGCTTGGATACCCGATATTTACCTTGGTTACGAGCGTCCGTAGCTGCTAGGAGCCAGGCTGCCTGCTCCCTGCACACGTAACCAAGGTAAACATCGGGTAACTAAGCAAAGTGCTTTGCTTGGATACCCGATATTTACCTTGGTTACGAGCGTCCGTAGCTGCTAGGAGCCAGGCTGTCTGCTCCCTGCACACGTAACCAAGGTAAACATCGGGTAACTAAGCAAAGTGCTTTGCTTGGATACCCGATATTTACCTTGGTTACGAGCGTCCGTAGCTGCCTGCTCCCTGCACACGTAACCAAGGTAAACATCGGGTAACTAAGCGAAGCGCTTTGCTTGGCTACCCGATATTTACCTTGGTTACGAGCTTCCGCCGCTCTCAGGAAGGGGAGAGAGAGAGGAGAGAGAGAGAGAGAGAGGAGAGAGAGGGAGGGGGAGAGAGGGAGGGGGAGAGAGGGAGGGGGAGAGAGGGAGGGGGAGAGAGGGAGGGGGAGAGAGGGAGGGGGAGAGAGGGAGGGGGAGAGAGGGAGGGGGAGAGAGAGAGAGACTGATCACGCCAGGCTGGTTTCTGTGCATGCTCAGTAGAGCAAGCAGGATCCTGTCTATCAGCATGCCACCATTCACATGCGTTTGCCTGCGGTATAGTCAGGATCCAGCGATTTGCAGCATTTGGACGCAGCTCAAAAACGCTACAAGTAGCGTTTTTGAAAAAAGTTAAACTGCAAGTCGCTGGATCCTCACTATAACGCACGCAAACGCAGGTGAACGCATGTTGACGCGAGTCCATTGCAAATGCATTGAAATGAAAACGCATTTGCACTGGATCCGTTTTTGCGTTAAATAAACGTTCATGACAGATGTTAAAAAAACGTAGTGTGAAAGCAGCCTAAGGCGGGTTTTCCTTCTGCTCACGTTTGAGGTTTTGTTTTTTTAATAAATAAATGCAAATCTAGATAAAAAGTAACAAAAAAAAATACAATATTTTTAGAATTGCAAAATGAGTTTACTGATAAACGGTCAGTAAGCTCCTCTCGAATGATTTAGAACACGATCACTATGTGGTCATAAATTTTCATATCAGAAGGAGCTCGCTTATCTGGATTCTCAGTTCACTAGATCTACAGCCAGTCATACACAGAGCAACATAGACTATAGAGGGATGATGGAGTGATATTTTTTTAATAAAACCCAATTGCAAAATTATACAGGCAATTAAGAATGAAAGACTGCTAGTCATTGTAGTACATCAAAATGGCCGTAGAAACCTCTCCAAGTATGTTAATAGGAGGATGTGCAGTAGGACGCGCCGCTGCTGTAACCTCAGGGTAATCTATACTACTTACTGTAAAGCTATATCCAGGACATAGCAGCTACTCAGCATTCAGAAAACAAAATCAGAATGGATAGCAGTGTGAGCAGCCTCTTTCCTCAGCACCCCTGGTATCTCTAGTATTAGATCAGATAGAGTAAGCAGTAGTGCGAGCAGCCTGTTGTAACCTTAGCACACCTGGTATCACCAGGATTATGTCAGATAGATAGTATGGACAGCAGAGTGAAAAGTCTCTTACCTCAGCCCATCTGCTACCTCCATTGTTAGATGAGATAGACAGCAGTGGTAGCAGCCTCTTCTAACCTCAGCCCTTCTAGTATCTCCAGTATTAAATCAGATAAACAATGCTAACACAACAGTATGAGCAGTCTCTTCTTAACTCACCCCATCTCACATCTGGTATCCCCAGTATTAGATCAGATGGATTGGGTGGACTGCAGTGCGAGCAGCCTCTTCTTACCTAAGCACAACTCACATCTGATATGCTTAGTATTAGATCAGATAAACAGGGTGAACAGCAGTGTGAGCAGCCTCTTATCTATGCACATCTCAAATCTGGTATACCAAGTATTTGATCAGATGGATGGGGTGGACAGCAGTGTGAGCAGCCTCTTTTTACCAAAGCCCATCTCACAACTGGTATGCTTAGTATTAAATCAGATAAACAGGGTGAACAGCAGTATGAGCAGCCTTTTCTTACTTCAGCATATCTCACATCCTGGATACCCAGTAATAGATCAGATGGATAGAGTGGACAGCAGTGTGAGCAGCCTCTTCTTACCTAAGCACATCTCACATCTGGTATGATTAGTATTAGGCTGGACTCACACTAGCGTATGGCATCCGATGCAAAAGCATTGGATGAGATATGCTAATGACCCCCGGCTCAGGCTCTGCTGCGAGCCTGAGCTGAGCTTCATGCGACTGTGAAGCTGAGGGCGGGCGCTGAGGAGGAGAGGGAGGAGTTAATCGCTCCATCTCCTCCATTGTCAGCCTGTGTGTATATCGCACTGCACTGGGATAACATCCGAATGCAGTCCGATTTTTCTCTCGCACCCATTCACTTGAATGGGTGCGAGTGATACGGCTCTCGCAGAAAATCGCAGCATGTTCCTGCTTTTCAGAATCTGGATGCGAGAAAAGCTGGCCACCTGGTCTCCCTCATCAATTAACAAAGGGCCGAGTGCAATGCGAGATTTTCTCGCATTGCACTCGTCCGTTTTTCACGCTCGTGTGAGTGTGCTCTTAGATCAGATAAACAGGGTGAACAGCAGTATGAGCAGTCTCTTCTTACTTCAGCATATCTCACATCTTCTATGCTTAGTATTAGATCAGATAGATAGGGCAGACAGCAGTGTGAGCAGCTTCTTCTTACCTCTTCACCCCTAGTATCTCAAATATTAGATCAGAATACTTAGTGCCATCACATCTTCCTACCCATGAAGGTAGGGGGTTGTGGCCATTTCGATTTACAACCGTGATGATCTCTCTAGACAAAACATGTGTGATATGCCAGTTATGAGTACCTAGGAATATATTTAGGATGAAATGTCCTTTTTTTGTTCTCTTCTATTCGTGGACAATGCCTTTTAAAAGGGTTGCTTCACCCCATCTCGTTGTAATCTGACGATTATCCTGCAGTGCCTCCACAGGCAAAATGAAGTATTACAAGACACCAATTAAAATCAGTAGTCTGTGTATAAATGTACAAACAGAAGACAAAAACCCCTGCATTTACTCTTCACCCTGTATTATTTACAGAGGCCTGTCCTTTTAAAAAAAAAATTATCCATTAGGGTATCTAAAAAATAAAAAATACAAAGTAGACAAATCTAAAAACTTCTATTAGGTTCACTGTCCAATGGTCCCGCTAGGTACAGGGAAGTACCAAGCGAACGGTGAAACCCTGTGTGTTTAGGGAAGGGGGAGATTGTGACCTGACAGAACCTACCGCTGGTCCCTGGAGTCCCTCACCACCCTAGATCGGCTCTGAGCATAGGTGCGGAACCTGATACCTGAAACTAGGTATCCTTGAGCTGGGTCCTAAATAGGGAACGGGTGGGATGAGCTTTTTGTCAACCCCACTAAACACTATAGAGGACACAGGAGGAAAATGCATGAACTACTTATCTACAGAGCTTCCTGCAATAATACCACAGAGGAGTACAAGCCACCTGCTTGCAACCAGAGCTTGAAGGAACTGAATAATATCACTAGTGCAAGGAAGAAAGAGGTATATAAGCACCAAGAGAATACTGATGATCAGCAGCTGGGTGGAAGTCGAGCTCCTGCTGGGTCCAAAAGGGGGAGAGATGAATCCAGCAAGAAAGCTACCTATACCAATGAATACTGACAGCAGGAACAATGGAAAGACAGGGAGCATTTTGGGCAGCCTAACACTGTGACCGTCTTATGGCCAGAAACCATATCTATACCAATGAATACTGACAGCAGGAACAATGGAAAGACAGGGAGCATTTTGGGCAGCCTAACACTGTGATCGTCTATGGCCAAAAACCATACCTATACCAATGAATACTGACAGCAGGAACAATGGAAAGACAGGGAGCTTTTTGGGCAGCCTAACACTGTGACCTTCTATGGCCAGAAACCACATGAATGTCACCTGTGACACCAATATATTGAGAAATATAAAAAAAAAAAGTTTTAAAGAAGGTTATTCAAGACAATTTAGGGTACAATGAGCAATCAACTGATTGAAGGGTTGCCGCTCCTGTTTAATCACCTGAGCCCCCTCAACCAGTTGCCTCCACCGATCGGATACTGATACTCAAGATACAAGGACCTCTTCATTAGCTGAAAGGTAGGGTTGACGGACTATCCTAAGAAAATGGCCATCAATCTTCTAGTTCCAGACTATCCCTTTAAGCCACGTATAATTTCCGTTCATGGGTCGTATTTAAAGGACTCTTCATTTTGTAATCTGGTCTTAAGTATTACAATGGTGGTAGTCGACACAGATGTGAAATGCAGTAACCACTAGAGCTGTGTAGCCAGACGCTGACTTGGCTACTAGATGCTGATTCACGGCTAATGCAGCCAAGATTATGAATAAAAGAAACAAGCTTTTGTCTAGAGGGGTCCAAATAAATAGAAAGAAAAAAAAAAGTTTCCATATAACCAAATGGTTGAGTCATGAAGGGTTTTACAGAGCTCCGTGTGTGCCGAGCCTACAAAAGCTCAATAACGGAATATAATAATGTGCACATTGTCCTGTCTACAGGCGCTATACACCATCTAAAGGGCTCCTAAGACATCTCGTCTCTTTTTGGAGGTTATGGCTTATTTTAATATGACACTACAGAAACACTTAATGGAAAAATAAAAGACGTGACGGAACGCTCAAAGATGTAAAAAGAGGACCGTGATAGAAAATACAAACTAATTGGGACAGAATAGCAACTGTAAAAATGTGCCTAGTGAATCATTACACAAACAAATAGTTAGTCAGGAACTCTCATAAATCAAAATTCCTAAAAAGGTACGAAGCAAACCTTAAAAATAAAAAAGTCCAAATAAATTCTCCATCGTAAAATTCAATTAAATGTGCACTATTCATCAATTTACTCCAGGTAGAAGCTGATTGGGCGAAACCCAAGATTGAGGGACAGGAAGGGGGGGGGGGGGCGGCAGAGAAAAGGGGCGCAGAGAGACAGAGAAGGGGGGGGGCGGCAGAGCGACAGAGAAGGGGGGGGCAGAGCGATAGAGAAGGGAGAGCGATAGAGGGCGGGGCAGAGAAGGGGGGGCGGCAGAGCGACAGAGAGGGGGGGCAGCACAGCGACAGAGAAAGGGGGGGGGCGGCACAGCGACAGAGAAAGGGGGGGGCGGCACAGCGACAGAGAAAGGGGGGGCGGCACAGCAACAGAGAAGGGGGGCGGCACAGCGACAGAAGGGGGGGGCGGTACAGCGGCAGAGAAGGGGGGGGCGGCACAGCGGCAGAGAAGGGGGGGCGGCACAGCGACAGAGAAGGGGGGGCGGCACAGCGACAGAGAAGGGGGGCGGCACAGCGACAGAGAAGGGGGGCGGCACAGCGACAGAGAAGGGGGGCGGCACAGCGACAGAGAAGGGGGGGCGGCACAGCGACAGAGAAGGGGGGGCGGCACAGCGACAGAGAAGGGGGGGCGGCACAGCGACAGAGAAGGGGGGGCGGCAGAGCGACAGAGAAGGGGGGGCGGCAGAGCGACAGAGAAGGGGGGCGGCACAGCGACAGAGAAGGGGGGGCGGCACAGCGACAGAGAAGGGGGGCGGCACAGCGACAGAGAAGGGGGGCGGCACAGCGACAGAGAAGGGGGGCGGCACAGCGACAGAGAAGGGGGGGCGGGACAGCGACAGAGAAGGGGGGGCGGGACAGCGACAGAAGGGGGGGCGGCACAGCGACAGAGAAGGGGGGGCGGCAGAGCGACAGAGAAGGGGGGCGGCAGAGCGACAGAGAAGGGGGGCGGCAGAGCGACAGAGAAGGGGGGCGGCACAGCGACAGAGAAGGGGGGCGGCACAGCGACAGAGAAGGGGGGGGCGGCACAGCGACAGAGAAGGGGGGGCGGCACAGCGACAGAGAAGGGGGGGCGGCACAGCGACAGAGAAGGGGGGGCGGCACAGCGACAGAGAAGGGGGGGCGGCACAGCGACAGAGAAGGGGGGGCGGCACAGCGACAGAGAAGGGGGGGGCGGCACAGCGACAGAGAAGGGGGGGGCGGCACAGCGACAGAGAAGGGGGGGCGGCACAGCGCATTATGTTTAGTTGCTTTCTTAAAAAAGGATCAGCACACACACACAGACACACACACACACACACACGCTAGCTTTATTTTCCTGACAAATGAAAAACTGCTGCATTTTTGAAAGAAGCATCGTCAATTCTCTCACTGTTTTTTGCTGCTTTTTTCATCACTAAAATAAATGAGAGAGTGCAAAAACGCAGATGTGTTTTGCTGTTTTTATTGCATTTTTTTTTGTTGTGAATGAAACTAACTATATTTAAACATGTACTTTAGACAAATGATACACCAAAAAAAGGTAGCAAAAAAAAAAAAAAAAAGTAGCAAAGAAAAGCAAGAAAAAAAAAAAAACAGCAGCAGAAAAGGCCGTAAGAAACCGGCAGGGGAAAAGAAAAAAAAAAAAAAAAAAAAAAGAAACAAAAAAGTCAGCAGAACAGGTAGTAAAGAACAGGCAGCAAAAAAAAAAAAAAAAAGGCAGCAAAAAAGGCATAAAAAAGGCGGCAAATAAAAAAAAAAAGGCAGCAAAAAAAAGCATAAAAAAGGCATAAAAAAGGCGGCAAAAAAGGCAGCAAAAAAGGCATAAAAAAAGGCGGCAAATAAAAAAAAAAGGCAGCAAAATGTGCAGCTTTTTTTCCACTGTCAAGAGAGCAGGTTTTGTTGCAAAAAAATAAAATGCAGAAAAATAACTTAAGGTGCGAACATAGCCTTAATGTAATGCAATTACCTGACTAAGGAGTCTAGTGCATAAAAGCGAACAGAACTACAAATCACATTTCCACATTCGGCACCAGCATGACAACATTCCTAATATTTCACACGGTCACTACAATATTGTGTTCTCTGACAAAAAAAAAAAAAAAAATCAGCTGGGAACAAAACACAAGATGACGAGACGCGCGTTCAGCAGAACTTACAGGACGATCACGTCTAGGACCCTAGATAGGGAGGGTGACAGGACGGTCTATTCCTTCCAGACGTGAGTAAGGAGCAGCGCTATCCTCAGATAACTTGTGTGATGCACACATTCTCCGCGTTATTCTCAGCAGTCAGGGCCACGGTGATAATTACGCAGGATTCTGCCTGTCCGAACACATGGATTGCAACACCGCGGTGTCTCCTCAGCCGAAGTGTGCAATTACTAAACTATGTGAGGTCGCTCACAGTCACACTGGGGAGAGGGCATGCCCTCACATCTAAAGCCTGGAATATTGCCTTCCTGCAGCCGGTGCTCCAGCCTGCTGTGCTTCCAATAAAAATACACTAAGAACAACGTTTTTTTGGTTTTTTTTTTCTTAAATTTTGTCAATTTCATTACTTTGAGGCCTTAATCAGTTGCAAAGAACGAGACAGTTCTCATCAGTGAAGTGGATCAAATTTCAGCGTTTGGTCGTTTTTTACCATAAGAGTTTCAAATCAGATTTTCTTCTATTCAAAAAAAATAAAATAAAATTTATCGAGGTTTCTCAAGCTTTTTCTATCAAAAAAGTCAAGGACAAAGTTTGTCGCTGACCCATAGACTTTAATTTGCTCCGTTACTATGATAAAAAATGTTCTTGACTGTACGCCAACTGGCCAGCAAAACACGGACATGTGAACAGCTATAACTATCGGAGAAACATGTATAAAAACAGAGTCTAAATGAGCCCTTCATCCTACCCAAATATAAATTAGAATGGTTTTATGGTAATTGGACTAAGCTCTCTGAAAGCACATGGGTGTCATCTTTTCAGATTACACCCATGAGCTGTCAGAGAGCTTAGTCCAATTACCATAAAACCATTACACATTCTTCTATTCAAAGTTTTTTTGGATCAACATGTGTTTGCCCTTCAATTACTGTCAGGAAGTACCGTAGTTTTTATTTTATAAGACACACCGGATTATTAGAAACACCCCACATTTAAGAAAATACGGGGTCCATCCTCTAATCCGGTGGTGTCTCACCGGGAAAAGGGGCGGCAGCGGTGTGGAGCAAGGTCATAGGAGGAAGGGGCAGTCGTGGAGCAGGGTGATGCTGTGGGTGGTGCAGCTATTCGGCGGCAGGGAAAACATCCAGGAGTGGTGAATAGTGAAGAATGACGACATGAGGCAGGAGCCATGCTGCGGGCTGTGTACTGCTTTGTGCTGGGAGGTGAGGCAGTGGACATACTCAAGACGTCGACGGTGTGGGCTTCAAAGAAATGGCGCCTGGAGTCCGAGCGTGCACAGACTGAGTTATCGACTCACTAACAAGCAGAGATCTCATCTGCGCATGCGTCACCTCCGGGCGCCATTTTCCTTTCATTCCTGGGACATCAATGGGCCGGAGGTGGCACGTGTGCAGCTGAGATCTTGAGCCGAGAGCTCCATTGGCGCACACACCGACTCCTGAGCACCATTATTTGAAGCATTCACCACCGACTTCTTCACAGGATGTCTCTTGCCTCACCGCCCGCAGCACCACAGAGCAGCGCACACCCTGCAGCATCTCCCCTGACTCCTGTCACCATTCTTACCGTGTTTTTCCAAAAATGAGACACTGTCTTATATTTTTTTTTGCCCCCCCAAAAAAGCACTAGGGCTTATTTTTGGAGGTCTTATTCTTGGAGAAACACAGTTGGGGGTAAGTTTACCCTTCAAAAAAGCAGACACTCCCCCCCCACTTCCCAGGAGACTCATAGTCACCAGACCAGGACGTCTGCGTGGTTCCCAGGTCCTCCTGTGATCTCTCCGGTCGGTGCTGCACGCCGTCCTACCCTGCTGCTAGCTGACACACAGCAGATAACACACAGCAGATCACACACACAAACACAGCAGATCACAGACACACAGCAGATCACACACACACAGCAGATCACACACACACAGCAGATCGCAGATATACACAGCAGATCACACACAGCCGATCGCAGGCACACACAGCCGATCACAGGCACACACAGCCGATCACAGGCACACACAGCCGATCACAGGCACACACAGCCGATCGCAGGCTCACACAGCCGATCGCAGGCTCACACAGCCGATCGCAGGCCTACACAGCCGATCGCAGATACACAGCAGATCACACACACACTCACATCACATCCAGCACTTACGGCCGCAGGGAATGAAGCAAGTCACGTGTCCGGCCGCAGGTCCTGTTCGTTACGCTCCACTGCACTGCCTCTCAGGCTTCTGCCAGCGAGAAGAGATCGGTGTCGCTGGATGAGGTGAGTGTGTGTACGATCCGATGTTTGTGTGTGTGATTTGATGTTTGTGTGTGATCCGATGTTTGTGTGTGCGCGATCTGATTATGTGTGCGAGATCTAGTGTGTGTGTGTGTGTGTGTGTGTGTGTGTGTGTGTGTGAGATCACTCCAGGTCCTGTCGCTCAGTGTCGGGTGAGTGTAATTGCCGGGTGCCGCTGTGTATAATGAAGTGTCCTGCAGTATCTGTATCTTTTTTAGCTGCACGGACACTTCATTATTGATCCGCGACTAGGGCTTATTTTCGGGGGAGGGCTTATATTTAAGCCTTTCTCCGAAAATGCTGAAAATCCCTGCTAGGGCTTATTTTTGGAAAAACACGGTACCTCCCCGGTAAGCTACATTTCTAGATGTTTTCTCTGCCTCACTGTGCCCAAGCATCGCCCCTGCCTCTTGTCACCATTCTCCACCACCCCCCGGTAAACTACATTCAGATTCTTAGACGCACCCCTCATTTTCTTCCCAAATTTTTGGGAGGAAAAGTGCATCTTATAATAACACAAAAAAAAAAAATCTTCAAAAAGTTATGCAGAATCCTGAATCTTTATAGGATCTAAAAATCTATCGCTACATATTAACCTATATCTACTATTTCCACCACATCACAAAGCGTATCTTTGGCTATGGAGTGCTCAAGACATCCGAGCATCTTCGTGAACAGCCTGTCTCATTGAGACACTTTAGAAGACGTGACCTGTCGCATGACATCGATAAGGGTCTCAAACTAACCCCATGCTTACAGACAGTGCTAATCTGCTGTTGGCAAATACAGAAGCATGGATTATCGAATCCCTGAGTCACGATGATAATTACGTGATCAATGTGAAGCACTCACCGACGGCCTACAATGTAAATTACCGGTTTATTCCCTAAATTATCTTATCCCAACACTTAAAAAGTGAACGCAGCGTAACCCTGCAATTACCCGGAATGACACATTCTAATTAATACTCCTAAAATGTTACCTAAATGAAGCAGAAAATTACCATTCACATAAGCTTTAAAAGATAAAAATAAAGGAAATCTACAAAAATAAAAAAATAAAAAAAAAAAACATTTGGCGCCAACACACAGAACCAAATGGCGGCTTATGTACTGCCTATAGGTTAGCACTGTCTTTTTTTGTATGCAGTGATCACATTCACTTTTGGCCAGTCCACCGATGAAGTACCTTCTTCTAGTGGCTCATTAAAGGGTTATTATTAGAGACGACGCTGGTCCAGCAGCCATGTTAGTAATCTGAGGTTGGCGGATGGAAGCCCAACAAAACTCCTCCTTCCCGTCGGCATCCCCAGCGACTCGTCTACTTTGGAGGACCCAATGCGACGTCACAGACCATGATGTTGGGCTGGGGCTACAAATGGGGTTGCTGGCAGGTAGGAGACAGTTCACAGAGCTAATGTACGGCTGACGCGGACGATTTATTTGGCCAATGGACTTGAGCGATGTGTGATGCAGTTATCCTGACGGTCAGTCATCATTATATCATGGAATGATTTCAGAATTGACAAACTGTTATTGTATTGGGCCTTAACTGGCCATCACATTCATCTCAGAGACCCAACATCATTGGAAACAATTTGTAAAAAGATGGTTCAGATGGTTTAGTACAATTTAAGTATCAGATCTAATGATTTTACACAAGCTAGGCTAAGTGTTCTGAAGACACAAAGGTGTAAGTTCCCAACTGTGCTTAGTTGTCTGAGTACACAAGGTTGTAAGTTATCAAGCACAAATTCATCCTTTCTAATTTTGCGGGGGACACAGGACTCGTTCTCATGTCATGTGACAGTACCAGAAATTGGTCCACCACTAATAATACATTAAAAAGGGACCAAACTGTTATTGTGCTGGGCCTTAAGTGGCCACAACATTAATTGGAAACACAACACCATTGGAGACAATTTGTAATAAGATGGTTCAGGACGGGGCAAAATGTTACAGTGTAGTCTTAACTCTTTTTTTATATACATTTTGACAGTTCAATCTCTTTTAGTACAATTTAAATATCAGAAGTAATGGTTTTACACTAACTAGGTTAAGTGTTCTGAAAACACAAGCGTGTAAGTTCTCAACTGCGCTTAGTTCTCTGAGAAAACGAGGATGTAAGTTCTCAACTGCGCTTAGTTCTCTGAAAACACAAGGGTGCAAGTTCTCAACTGCGCTTAGTTCTCTGAGAACACAAGGTCATAAGTTATCAAGCACACATTCATGCTTCTAATTTTTTGGGGAGCGGCGAAAACAGGACTTTTGTACTCATGTTAGATGGGAGCTGCAGAAATTGGTCCCCCACTGATTGTACATTAAAAGGGGACCAAACTGATATTGTATTGGGCCTTAAGTGGCCACCACATTCATTGGAGACACAACATCATCAGAAACAATTTGTAAAAAGATGGTACAGGACAAGGCAAATGTTACAGTATATTTTTAAAGCTTTTTTTTGTCTTTATATAAAAATTGTGACAGTTTATTTTTTTTGTACAATTTAAATATCAGGAGTAATGGTTTTACACTAACTAGGCTAAGTGTTCTGAAAACACAAGGGTGTAAGTTCTCAACTGCGCTTAGTTCTCTGAGAACACGAGGGTGTAAGTTCACAACTGCGCTTAATTCTCTGAGAACACGAGGGTGTAAGTTCACAACTGCGCTTAATTCTCTGGGAACACGAGGGTGTAAGTTCTCAACTGCGCTTAGTTCTCTGAGAACACGAGGGTTTAAGTTCTCAACTGTGCTTAGTTCTCTGAGAACACAAGGCTGTAAGTTCTCAAGCACACATTTATCAGTTCCTAATTTTTGAGGAAATGGGGACACTGACTCTTGTACTCATGTTAGGTTGGGGTACCAGAAATTGGTCACCAACCCCACTGATCATACAGTATATTAAAGGGGATCAGTTGATTCATGCTGCCCACTCCACGGCCAGCATGAATCAGAGCCTGGATGCATGATTGCAGATAGGATCCAACGTGTTGCACTTTTTGACGCTTGTGCAATAGCTTTTAGTGATGAGCGAGCACTACCATGCTCGGGACACTCGGATGGGCGTGACTCGAGTAAGTACGTGAGTGATGAGAAACGATATCCAGGCGGCACTCAAAATTGCAGGTGCTCGGTCAAGGGATGGCACACCCACATAATATATGAACATAAGACCGGCACTCCAAAACTTGCAGTAATCTTTAGGATTTAATCCATTGAAGCACAGTACAAACAAAAAGAACACATTTTCGGCTAGACCTTAAGGCTATGTGCCCACGCTGCGGATTTACCGCGGATATTGCCGCGGATATTGCCGCGGATTTACCGCGGATTTGCCGAAAATCTGCAGCAGCGGCACTTCCAAGCCATTTCAATGGCATTTTGGAAATGCTGTGCCCATGCTGCGGATTTTTCCGCGGATTTTGATCCGGAAAAATCTGCAGCATGTCAATTATTGTTGCGGATTTTGTTGCGGATTTTTCCCATGCAAGTCAATGCAAGGTGTGAAATCCGCAGGTCTGTTCCCACAGGCTCTTTTTCCTGCGGATTTGGTGCGGATCTCGCAAACAAATCCGCAGGAAGTGATGTAGGATAGTTCAGGAAGAGGAAGTTTCACCATTTTGTAGTGTAGAGTAGTGGCAGTGTAGTCGTGTTGTGTCCGGACTCTGGATTGCCAGCTAAAAGCAGCTAGTTACAGGCTGCTTGCTTTTAGCTGGCAAAACAGGATCCCAGGTCTTTTTTCACAATTCTTTTTTAAAAAAAAAAAAAAATGTGCTCCGCTGTATTTTCACTGTCCAGCCCGATGCAAGCAAGCAACTGAGGGCTGTGCTTCTCAGCGGGATAAGGCTGAAGCATTCTCTGCCCCTCCCGCTGAGAAAAACAGTCCTCAGCTGCCCCTGAAAATGGTGGCTCCGTTGTGAAGCGCCATTCTCAGGTGCTGTACCGAGGCTCATCCAGCTGCCCTGATGCATTGGCTGGCTGGGTAATACGGGGTTACTGCCAGTTTTCTGCAAACTGGCACTAAGCCCGAGGTTCATAATGTCATGCCTGTGTAGACACGGCCATTATGAACCTCCGTTTGGTAATAACGAAAAGAAAACACTTTTTGAAAAATTTTATTTGAAATAAAAACACACACACATCCCTGGATTGCCATCTTTATTACTCCCTGAATCCCCCGACGATAATCCATGACAGCTCTGAGCAGCTGGGAACGTCTGATATCAGAGCCCTGGTCAGCTGACTTAATTCGCGAGCGCAGGCGGGTCAGCTGACTGCACACCGACAGCTGACGATGTGCACTCATGTGACCCGGGCACGGACGTCAGCCGGTACCAGCAGCCGTCAGTGTTCGAGATGCTGCAAAGCTCTCTTCCGGCTGCTGGTACCGGCTGACGTCCGTGCCCGGGTCACATGAGTGCACATCGTCAGCTGTCGGTGTGCAGTCAGCTGACCCGCCTGCGCTCGCGAAAGTCCATCTAGTTCAACCCGTAGCCTAACATGTTGATCCAGAGGAAGGCAAAAAAAACCCCAATGTGGCAAACAAGTTCCAATGGGGAAAAAATTTCCTTCCTGACTCCAAATCCGGCAATCAGACTAGTTCCCTGGATCAATACCCTGTCATAAAATCTAATATACATAACTGGTAATATTAAATTTTTCAAGAAAGGCGTCCAGGCTCTGCTTAAATGTTAGTAGTGAATCACTCATTACAACATCATGCGGCAGAGAGTTCCATAGTCACTGCTCGTACAGTATTATTATTATTATTATTATTTATTTATAGAGCACCATTTATTCCATGGTGCTGTACATGAGAAGGGGGTTACATACAAAATACGTATACAAGTTACAGTAGACAGACTAGTACAGAGGGAAGAGGGCCCTACCCTTGCGGGCTTACATTCTATAGGATTATGGGGAGGAGACAATAGGTGGGGTGTAGGTCAGGCGGCAGCTCCGCACGGTGGTCGGGCGGCAGCTCCGCACGGTGGTCGGGCGGCAGCTCCGCACGGTGGTCGGGCGGCAGCTCCGCACGGTGGTCGGGCGGCAGCTCCGCACGGTGGTCGGGCGGCAGCTCCGCACGGTGGTCGGGCGGCAGCGAGTTCATTGTAGATTGTAGGCATTTCTGAACAGGTGCGTTTTCAGGTTCCGTTTGAAGTTTGCAAGGGTAGGGGATAGTCTGACGTGTTGAGGCAGCGAGTTCCAGGAGACTGGGGATGCTCGGGAGAAGTCTTGGAGTCGGTTGTGTGAGGAGCGAATGAGAGAGGAGGAGAGGAGGAGATCTTGGGAGGACCGGAGGTGACGTGTTGGAGTGTAGTGGGAGAGTAGTTCGGAGATGTACGGAGGGGAAAGATTATGCACAGCTTTGTAGGTCAGTGTTAGAAGTTTGAATTGGATACGGTGGAAGATTGGAAGCCAGTGGAGGGACATGCAGAGAGGAGAAGCGGGGTGGTATTGAGGAGAGAGGTGGATAAGTCGGGCAGCAGAGTTAAGGATGGACTGGAGAGGGGCAAGCGTGTTGGCAGGGAGGCCACAGAGGAGGATGTTACAGTAGTCGAGGCGGGAGATTATGAGGGCATGCACTAGCATTTTAGTATTTTAGCATTTACAGTAAAGAATCCTCGTCTGTGATTATGATTAAACCTTCTTTCCTCAAGACGTAGCGGATGCCCCCGTATTCCAGTCGCAGGCCTAGGTGTAAAAAGATCTTTGGAAAGGTCTCTGTACTGTCCCCTCATATATTTATACATTGTGATTAGATCCCCCCTAAGCCAGACTAAATAACCCCAAGTTTAATAACCTGTCTTGGTATTGCAGCACCCCCATTCCTCTAATAATCTTGGTCGCTCTTCTCTGCACCCTCTCCAGTTCAGCTATGTCCTTCTTATATATCGGTGACCAGAATTCTACACAGTATATAAGTGCGGTCGCACTAGTGACTTGTACAGAGGTAGAACTATATTTTTTTCATGAACACTTTTAGCTCTTTTAATACATCCCATTATTTTATTAGCCCTGGCAGCAGCTGCCTGACACTGTCCACTAAAGTGAAGTTTACCATCCACCCATACACCCAAGTCTTTTTCTGTGTCTGTTTTACCCAGTGTTCTACAATTAAGTACATAATCATAAATGTTATTTCCTCTACCCAAGTGCATGACCTTACATTTATCTACATTAAACTTCAATTGCCACTTCTCAGCCCAATCCTCCAATTTACATAAATCTCCCTGTAATATAAAATTATCCTCCTCTGTATTGATTACCCTGCAGAGTTTAGTATCATCTGCAAATATTGAAATTCTACTCCGCATGCCCCCAACAAGGTCATTTATAAATATGTTGAAAAGAAGCGGGCCCAATACTGACCCCTGTGGTACCCCACTATGAACTGAGACCCAGTCCGAGTACGTACCATTAATAACCACTCTTTGTTTCCTATCACTGAGCCAGTTTTTAACCCAGTTACACATATTTTCCCCTATCCCCATTATTCTCATTTTATGTACCAACCTTTTGTGTGGCACCGTATCAAAAGCTTTTGAAAAGTCCATATACACAACATCCACTGCATTTCCCTGGTCCAGGCTTGAACTTACCTCTTCATAGAAGCTGATCAAATTAGTTTGACAGGATCGATCCCTCATAAACCCATGTTGATACTCTGTCATAAGGTTATTTTTCTTGAGATACTCCAATATAGCATCTCTCAAGAAACCCTCAAGGATTTTACCAACCGTAGAGGTTAAACTTACCGGCCTATAATTTCCCGGCTCAGTTTTTGTCCCCTTTTTGAATATTGGCACCACATTTGCTATGCGCCAGTCCTGCGGTACCGACCCTGTTATTAAGGAATCTGAGAAGTTTAAAAATAATGGTCTATCTATCACAGAACTCAATTCCTGTAGTACTCTGGGGTGTATGCCATCCGGGCCCGGAGATTTGTCAACCTTAGTGATTTCGAGGCGGCGGCGTACTTCCTGCTGGGTTAAGCAGGTAATATTCAAGGGTGAATTTATGGTATCACTGGTCATGTCATCTGCCATGGCATTTTCTTGTATAAAAACCGTAGAAAAAAAGTCATTCAGCAGGTTGGCTTTACCCTCATCCCCTTCCACCATTTCACCAAGACTATTTTTAAGGGGGCCAACACTATCGCTTTTCAGTTTTTTACTGTTTATGTAGTTAAAGAATATTTTAGGATTATTTTTACTTTCTCTCGCAATGAGTCTCTCTGTCTCAAACTTAGCTAACTTAATTTGCTTTTACATATTTTATTTAATTTTCTATAATTATATAATGCCTCATCACTACCTACCCTCTTTAATTCTTTTAAGGCTTTCTGTTTTTCTTTTATTGCTTCCCTTACAGCTCTATTTAGCCATAGCGGTTTCCTCCTATTTCTAGCATGTTTGTTCCCATAGGGTATATTTTCTGCACAAGCCCTATTCAGGATGCTCATAAAAGTCTCCCATTTGCTTTGTGTACTTTTATTACTTAGTACATCATCCCAGTTTATTGCACTAAGATCATCTCTCAACCGTTTAAAATTTGCTTTCCTGAAGTTTAGTGTCCTTGTAGCCCCTCTACTATACATCTTACTAAAGAATACATGAAAACTTATTATTTTGTGATCACTATTCCCCAAGTAACCCCCAACTTGTATATTTGATATGCGGTCTGGCCTATTGGTTAGTACAAGGTCTAGTAGTGCTCCCCCTCTTGTGGGGTCCTGTACCATTTGTGAAAGGTAATTATCTTTCATTGTTATCAAAAATCTATTTCCTTTGCTGGAACTGCAAGTTTCTGTTCCCCAATTTATATCAGGATAGTTAAAGTCCCCCATAATAATTACCTCTCCGAGACTCGCTGCTTTATCAATTTGCTTTATGAGGATATTCTCTACCTCTTCCATAATATTCGGCGTCTTATAACACACCCCTATCAGTATTTTATTATTCATTCCCCCCCCCCCTTATCTCCACCCATAGTGAAAGGGAACATGGCACCACATTTTTTGGCTGTAAGCTGCGGCCGCCACCACTGGGTTATTATATACAGTCTGTTAAAATGCTGTATATAAGAGCACAGTGGTGTTGGCCGCAGCTTTTTACAAAAAAAGTGGCGACAAGTTCCCTTTAAACATTTCTGCCCCTTTATTACAAAATGGATAATGGAGAAGAAAGGAGGGTTGGGACAGGAAATGACATAAAGAGCCTTTTTTTTTCTTCAAAACAGACTAAGCTTTATTCAGAAACACAAAAGAGTACAATGGACAAAATCCGCATCAAAATCCGCAACGAAATCCGCGTCAAATCCGCACCTATGCTAAGGTGCGGATTCCGGGGGAAAGCTGCGGATTTTGATGCAGAAAAATCCACAGGTACTTTCTCCCGTGGACACGTAGCCTTAGCCTTTGTCAATGCGGCATTGACAAAGGCTAAAGGTCTAGCCGAAAACGCGTTCTTTTTGTTTGTACTGTGCTTCTATGGATTAAATCCTAAAGATTACTGCAAGTTTTGGAGTGCCGGTCTTATGTTCATATATTATTCAAGTACGTGAGTATAATGGAAGTCAATGGGGAAGTCGAGCATTTTTCAGGAAGATTTCCCGGAAAAATACTCAAGTTCTCCCATTGACTTCCATTATACTTGGTACGCAAGTTGTGCCCATTCGAGCGTCGAACTCCTCTTTACGAGTACTGAGCACCCGAGCATGGTAGTGCTCACTCATCACTAGTTACAAGTACCGAGCACTCGAGCATGGTAGTGCCCGCACATCACTAGTTACGAGTACTGAGCACCCGAGCATGGTAGTGCCCGCTCATCACTAGTTACAAGTACTGAGCATCCGAGCATTGTAGTGCCCGCTCATCACTACATACAAGTACCGAGCACTCGAGCATGGTAGTGCCCGCTCATCACTAGTTACGAGTACTGAGCACCTGAGCATGGTAGTGCCCGCTCATCACTAGTTACGAGTACTGAGCACCTGAGCATGGTAGTGCCCGCTCATCACTAGTTATGAGTACTGAGCACCTGAGCATGGTAGTGCCCGCTCATCACTAGTTACGAGTACCGAGCACCCGAGCATGGTAGTGTCCGCTCATCACTAGTTACAAGTACTGAGCACCCGAGCATTGTAGTGCCCGCTCATCACTAGTTACGAGTACTGAGCACCCGAGCATGGTAGTGCTCGCTCATCACTAGTTACGAGTACTGAGCACCTGAGCATGGTAGTGTCCGCTCATCACTAGATACAAGTACTGAGCACCTGAGCATGGTAGTGCCCGCTCATCACTAGTTACGAGTACTGAGCCCCTGAGCATGGTAGTGCTCGCTCATCACTAGTTACAAGTACTGAGCACCTGAGCATGGTAGTGCCCGCTCATCACTAGTTACGAGTACTGAGCACCCGAGCATGGTAGTGCCCGCTCATCACTAGTTACGAGTACTGAGCACCCGAGCATGGTAGTGCCCGCTCATCACTAGTTACGAGTACTGAGCACCCGAGCATGGTAGTGCCCGCTCATCACTAGTTACGAGTACTGAGCACCCGAGCATGGTAGTGCCCGCTCATCACTAATAGTTTTTCTATAATGCGTCCGGTTTCTTGAGTATTTCTTACCTTTGGAGAAACCCCTTTTTCTTTTTATTCCTCATCTAGCAGTTAAGCAATACAATATTTATTCTTCAAGAAACCATGTGAACCCCCATCTAGGTGACTATTACTTGAGTACATGCGGTGGGAAAAAAAAAAAACAAAACCAAAAACACAAAATAATATAGTAAACACAGTAAAAAACAATTTTACTTTAACCTAAAGGGTTTGCCCCAAAATGTAAAGTTGTAACCTAATATATGACAAGGGAGAACATCTTGATTAATGGGGTTCTAACTGATCGCGGCCGTCCCCATCACTCCCACTGAAAATGAATGGAGTAGAGGGAAGGGTGCACATGCCACCTCTCCTCTATTCAGAAGAGGCTCTTCAGAGACCTGGTCTCAGGATGGGTCTACAGAGGTTAGGGGATAACAGCACAATTTAGGACAAAAACACTAAGCAGAAAAAAAACATGGTAGAAAATTCCATCATGTTACTGCTTTTACAGTAAAGAATCCACATCTATGGTGAAGTAGAATGCTACTTGTAATGTTTCTTCATTCTAGACAGGACATTAGGATCTCTGTTGAGGTGAATCAACCATTGCAACATCTAGAAAATTGCATTTTGTCACAGCTCTTACAGTAAAGAATCCACATGTATGAAGTGATGTAATGTTAATGGTTACCTTTAGAAAATTGTACTCTTTTAGCTTGCAATCTGCTTTCCCTCGTTTTCATATGCCCTGCCATATAGTTTGCTGCCTGAATTAAAATTTCAGAATTTCCTTTTGATGCGATAGAGTAGTCAGATTGTGGAATGCTCTAACTGTAAAGAACCCTTTCCTATTTTAGCTGCCGGAATCGCTTTTCTTCCACTCGCAGTGAGTGCCCCCTGGTCCCTAGTATTGTATTTGGAAGGAATAAGTCATGTGCCAGTCCTTTATATTGACCACACATGTATTTATACATATAAATGACATCTCCTCTGAGACCTTTTTTTTCTCTAAGCTAAACAAACCCAACTTTTCCAACCTCTCATCATACGGGCGGCCTCCATTCCTTGCAATAATCTAGTTGCCGCCTTTGAACTGACTAACTTCTGAATGTCCTTTTTAAAATGTGGAGCCCAAAACTGGATCCCATATTCCAGATGTGGCCTTACAAGTGACTTATAGAGGGGTAACAATATGCTGGGCTCCCGGGATCTAATCTCTCTTTTTATACACCCTAAAACCTCACTTGCTTTTGCAGCTGCAGAAATCGCATTTCAAAAGTATAAAATTCTCAATTAGAAATGTAAAAAAGAAATTAAGCTAGCAAAATTATCTACTAAAACAAAAACTGCCACAGACATGAAAATAAACCCCCAAAAATGTTATAAATTCATCAATCCCATCGGCCCCATAAAAGATTATAACAGGATAATTAGAGAGGACAAAGAAAAGGCTGAGATATTAAACAGGCACTTTTCATCCATGTTAACCAAGGAATTGACAGTTCCAGGGATCATTCTGAAACAAGAGCTTATATCCAGCTCTCATTTCCATCTTTCCTTTGCACAAGGCAGTTTTCTGCACTCGCTCTGAGAATAAAGACTTTCTCCTCTCTCCACATCGTGGAAATCTCTGAACGGTTCTCCGACAAGTCTGTATCTAGGTATTGTATTTCACAAGATATAAAGAACCATATAGGAATATATGTATAAAACAGGTCACTCACATCATGCTCTGGAGTTCGGGGACAAAACTGGTCAGCTTTCCTGCTCCCTTCCCAGACGATGCGGTGGCAGACGACATGGTATTAGGCGATGGAGTGCCGAGGCTCATCTATGAAAGATAAAAAGGTTATCAAGCATCCTGCCACCTCACAAGGGTTAGACACAGGGGCAGATGCCCGAAATCACCCATCAGCTCTTTATTATATCTGATCAACGAGAGATCTCTCCAGGATAGGTGTCGGCTGTGTTATACAGCCAGCATCTGCCTTCAACAGCAGTGAGTTGGGTGAATCCAGATTGCTGATTTTTAACCACTTAAAGATGTCTGATGAAAGCAAGATACCATCCATCCACAGGAAAGGCAACAACTTACAAATTGGTGGGGTTTGATGTCAGGGACTCCACCGATTGGCAGAAAAGTCAACCTTTTTTGTCCGTTAGAATGAAGTATACTTGACCATTGTTCCATTCATTTTCTATTTGTCTGCACTCAAATTTTTTCAGTACTGATAGGGTAAATGGAGCGGCATAGGGGTCTCCAACAGACCGGGCAAACAAATAAGTCCCTGTTTAGCCAATCAAAGCGGGGTCCAACAGTTGGGCTCCAGTAATAAAAAAAAAAAAAAAATAAAAAAAAATAAATAATAATCAATTATCCTGCAGATAGGCAATAACATGATTTCACTGGACAACCCCTTTAAATGCTGCCAGCAATCTGACCTGCCTTCATTAGGTTTTGATTTTAATGATGTACTGCCATATTGAATCACTGCAGTATATAGTGCAAGCGATCATTCAGCCCCCTTTTGTTGGATTTAAAAATAAATAAATTATTAATAAAAAATATATTCAAAAGTAATAAAAACAAACAATATGATAATATTTTACTTATTTTATTTTGTTTATTTTCATTACTTTTGACATTATTATTTTACTTGTTCCTTTTTAAATCCACCAAAGGGAGTTGAATGATCGCATGCACTACTACTACTTATTATTGTAAATGATATTATTTTTATTATTATTATTATTATTTACAATAATAAGTAGTAGTAGTGCATGCAATCAATCAACTCCCTTTGGTGGATTTAAAGATGAACAAAATAAAAAATATACAGTACAGACCAAAAGTTTGGACACACCTCATTCAAAAGAGTTTTCTTTATTTTCATGACTCTGAAAATTGTAGATTCACATTGAAGGCATCAACACTATGAATTATCACATGTGGAATGAAATACATAAAAAAGTGTGAAACAACTGAAAATATGTCTTATATTCTAGGTTCTTCACAGTAGCCACCTTTTGCTTTGATTACTGCTTTGCACACTCTTGGCATTCTCTTGATGAGCTTCAAGAGGTAGTCACCGGAAATGGTTTTCCAACAGTCTTGAAGGAGTTCCCAGAGATGCTTAGCACTTGTTGGCCCTTTTGCCTTCACTCTGCGCTCCAGCTCACCCCAAACCATCTCGATTGGGTTCAGGTCTGGTGACTGTGGAGGCCATGTCATCTGGCGTAGCACCCCATCACTCTCCTTCTTAGTCACATAGCCCTTACACAGCTTGGAGGTGTGTTTGGGGTCATGGTCCTGTTGAAAAATAAATGATGGTCCAACTAAACACAAACCGGATGGAATAGCATGCCGCTGCAAGATGCTGTGGTAGCCATGCTGGTTCTGTATGCCTTCAATTTTGAATAAATCCCCAACAGTGTCACCAGCAAAGCACCCCCACACCATCACACCTCCTCCTCCATGCATCACGGTGGGAACCAGACATGTAGAGTCCATCCGTTCACCTTTTCTACAAAGACACGGTGGTTGGATCCAAAGATCTCAAATTTGAACTCATCAGACCAAAGCAGATTTCCACTGGTCTAATGTCCATTCCTTGTGTTCTTTAGCCAAACAAGTCTCTTCTGCTTGTTGCCTGTCCTTAGCAGAGGTTTCCTAGCAGCTATTTTAGGCTATGTGCGCACGCTGTGTTTTTTTGACGCTGCGTTTTTGGCCGCTAAAAATGCACAAAAACGCACCTGCGTTTTTACCGCGATTTGGTGCGTTTTTGGCTGCGTTTTGCTGCGTTTTTGATCTCTGCGTTTTGCTGCGTTTTTCCAATGCATTGCATGGGGGGAAAACGCAGAAAAACACAGGGAAGAATTGATATGTCCATTTTTTTTTTTCAAGCTAAAAAACGCAGCTTAAAAAAACAGTTGTGTGCGAACACCAAAAATGAAAACTGATAGACTTTGCTGGGGAAGCAAAGTCATGCAGTTTTGAGGCCAAAAACGCACCCGAAAAACGTGCAAAAATGCCGCGAAAAACGCACTGTGCGCACATAGCCTTACCATGAAGGCCTGCTGCACAAAGTCTCCTCTTAACAGTTGTTCTAGAGATGAGGTGTGTCCAAACTTTAGGTCTGTACTGCATATATTACATGTCAAAAGTAATAAAAACAAAATAAAATAATAATAATAGACAAAAGCATGAAAAAAAAAAAAAAAAAGTTTTAATCACCCCTTTAACCCATCTAAAAATAATAAAAAATAAAGTGCAGTCAGGATCATATTTAAAATGATATAATATGCAAGGTAAACGCAGTAAAGAAAATTAAATTGAAAATTAATTAAGAATTGGCATTTTTCTGAAGCTGAACCCTCTCTCCCGCCCCCCCCCCCCCCCCAAATTAAATAAATAAATAAAATAAATAATGTGCTGGTGTCGCAAAAAACAAGCTCTCACTTGTTTCCATCAATGGTAAAATTAAAAAAAATAAAAAAGAAAATGTTAGAAAAAAGTTTTTTTGTTGGTTTTTACAATGTTCTGAATATAATTTCTCAGCTTGTAGCACAAAAAAAACCAAGCCCCTCATTTGGTTACATCCAACAGGAATAATAAAAAAAAAAGTTAAAGAGTTAAAATATACGTATATGTTTTCTGTTTTTGTTTTTTTTTTACAAAATTCGATTTTTATTTTTTTTTTAAAGGCACCAGAATAAACGCTGCATGTTTGGTGTCTCCGCACTCGCACTGACCTGGAGAGTCATTTTTTCAGCACAAACTAAAAAAAAATCTAATGCTTGGTAAAAGAAAAAAAAAAGGGGGGAGAAAAAAAAACACAAAACAGTCTGTATCCTTTATGGGGTTAAATACCCATAATATACAGAGGAGCCAGCTGGGCCCCTTTTCCTGGAGTTCTGGACTGCACCATAACACTAAGCACGTGTAGCAGAGTGGAGTGTGTCACCTCGCACTCCTAGTGTGCAGATAAAGTGTCTGTCTGCACAGAGGCAGCACTACAGCTCTGCTACATCAGCAGGCACTGCCATAACTCCCATCAATCCCCACTTTTCCGCCATTTTGAGGTTTATTTCACAGGACACAGGTCACACTGTGGAGACCGGAGGACGCAGCCGCTCTGCAGTCACTTACCGCCTTTATGAGAGTTGTGCAGCAGATCTACAAGCAGACTGCCCATATGGACAGCAAGCTGCCCTCAACAAACATGGCCGGAACTTTCCGACTCCCTAATTAAACATGGCTGCCGGGAACCAATCAGCAACGCGATAAGCTTTCAACTTCCTGCTTTTAGATACGGTGGGCGATGAGGACCAAACTTCTTCATACTCCGAATGAGTCTCGTAGCAGCTCAAAATGCTAAATGAGTGTCTGATTTCGAGTGTAGCCTCGTTTACTCATAAACCTGTGACATATTTCTGAAAACAATGCAAAATAAAGAATTTCCTTGTCTCCCATAGCAACCAATCACAGCGCAGCTTTCGTTTGTGAACAGCCGAATATTCATCATGAAAGCTGCTCTTTGATTGGTTGCTATGGGCAACAAAGGTTTTTTTGCAGTTTCCTAAATTACTATTTTTTAAAAAAAAAATAATAAATGTAATCTTTTATTATATTATCACATTATATAATTTATGCTTTTTTATGGTCTTAGATGAGGTGATATGAACATATAACCTCCTGTGCATACCTCCCAACTTTTAAAGAAGGAAAAGAGGGACAAAGTTTGCGGCGCGCGTAGCGCGCCGCGGCAAATTTTTAGGCCACGCCCCCTAACCACACCCATTTCACAGTCACGCCCATATCCACTCCCCATCCACAAACACGCAGGCAGCCGGCGGGCCTCCAGCACGGACACGCAGGCAGCCGGCGGGCCTCCAGCACGGACACGCAGGCAGCCGGCGGGCCTCCAGCACGGACACGCAGGCAGCCACAGTGAGGCGGCCGGTCGCCTTCACAGACAGGCGGCCGGCCGCCTTCACAGACAGGCGGCGGGCCGCCCGCACAGAGAGGCGGCCAGCCGCCCGCAGAGAGAGGCGGCCGGCCGCCCGCACAATGAGGCGGCGGGCCGCCCGCACAGACAGGCGGCAGGGGGGGCGCCCGCACAGACAGGCGGCAGGGGGGCGCCCGCACAGACAGGCGGCAGGGGGGCGCCCGCACAGACAGGCGGCAGGGGGGCGCCCGCACAGACAGGCGGCAGGGGGGCGCCCGCACAGACAGGCGGCAGGGGGGCCGCCCGCACAGACAGGCGGCGGGGGGGCGCCCGCACAGACAGGCGGCAGGGGGGCGCCCGCACAGACAGGCGGCAGGGGGGCGCCCGCACAGACAGGCGGCAGGGGGGCGCCCGCACAGACAGGCGGCAGGGGGGCGCCCGCACAGACAGGCGGCAGGGGGGCGCCCGCACAGACAGGCGGCAGGGGGGCGCCCGCACAGACAGGCGGCAGGGGGGGCGCCCGCACAGACAGGCGGCAGGGGGGCGCCCGCACAGACAGGCGGCAGGGGGGCGCCCGCACAGACAGGCGGCGGGGGGGCGCCCGCACAGACAGGCGGCAGGGGGGCGCCCGCACAGACAGGCGGCAGGGGGGCGCCCGCACAGACAGGCGGCAGGGGGGCGCCCGCACAGACAGGCGGCAGGGGGGCGCCCGCACAGACAGGCGGCAGGGGGGCGCCCGCACAGACAGGCGGCAGGGGGGCGCCCGCACAGACAGGCGGCAGGGGGGCGCCCGCACAGACAGGCGGCAGGGGGTGAGGGGGGAGGGAGGGAAATCAGCGCTGGGGAGATTAGTTTACTGTACCAGCAGCAGCACAGGCAGCGCTCCTCTCTATGCCACGTCTACTAGGATGGTAGGAGGGAAAAGCAGGGAGGCGGAGAGAGAGTGGGTGGGCGGAGCCCGGGAGCCGGCCGTCCCGCCCGTGGCAACGGGACAAACAACGTAAAGCGTGAAAGTCCCGCTGTATCCGGGACGGTTGGGAGGTATGCAGCATGTTAGAATGTGTACATAAGATCCCGCTGGTGGTGGCCGCAGCTTATAGGCCCCAAATCTGGTGACAGGTTCCCTTTAAAGTGAACCTGTCAGGTGCAATATGCACTCAGAGCCAGGAGCAGTTCTGGGTGTATATTGCTAATCCCTGCCTAACCGTCCCTGTATACACGAGCATAGATAAAGAGATCAAGAACAAATATTTTAAAGATCTTATATCTTATGCTAATGAGCACGGGGACTAGTCACAAGGGCGTTACTTCACTTGGCTAGTCGGCTCGCATAGCATGTTAGCATGTTATTACGCCCCTGTGTGAGTACTAACAGCTATATGAGCCGACTAGCCAAGTGAAGTAACGCCCTTGGGACTAGTCCCCGCGCTAATTAGCATAAGATATAAGCTCTTTAAAAATACTTTTTCTATAGATGCCTTTATCTATGCTAGTGTATACAGGGACAGTTAGGGAGGGATTAGCAATATACACCAGAACTGCTCCCTTTAAAGGGAAACTGTCACCAGAAATTTAGCAAAAAAAATAAAAGATTCCCCTCTGCAGCTCCTGGGCTGCATTCTGGAAAGGTTCCTGTTGCTATTGTGCCCCCTTTGAGACCTAAAAAAATACTTTATGAAGTCTTACCTTTTTGTATGCAAATCTGTTTTTATGGTCACGGAGGGGGAATAACGGACGCCAGACAGCCCGCCCCCGTGACCATAAAAACACATTTGCATACAAAAAGGTAAGACTTCATAAAGTATTTTTGTAGGTCTCAAAGGGGGCACAATAACAACAGGAACCCTTCTAAAAGCAGCCCAGGAGCTGCAGAGGGGAATCTTTTATTTTTATTGTGAAATTTCTGCTGACAGGTTCCCTTTAACTGGTAGGGCAGCCAGGATAAAGCAGAGCTGAAGCTGTTGGGAAGCTAGGACCCAGCAGCTCTGCTCCACAGGCAGGAGACCACTGATCGGTAATAGAAGCCTGCAGATGTCACTCTGCATAGGTTATTGTCACTGCTATCTGCAGGAGATAAGTGCTGATTGCACGGTCTCCTCAGCTTCCTGACTCCCCGCGTGTCTGCAGCAGTGAGAAGCCGCACACGGGGAGTCAGAGAACAGCTGCAGACAAACGCAGGCTCCGGGACTGGGGGGGTCGGCTCTGGGGGAGGGGGGATCGCTCTGCTGCAGGGAGGGGTCGCTCTGCTGCAGGGGGTGATTCATACCTCAGCAGCAGTCACAGGAGTAGGTGCGCGCTCGGCTCTGTAATGAATAGTAGAAGGGAGAAACAGCGAGGCGGGGCTACAGTGGGTGGGTGGAGCCGTGACAAACAGCCTCACGGGCGGGACCCGGGATCAAAGGCTCAGAAGAGGGACTGTCCCGCTGTATCCGGGACGGTTGGGAGGTATGCTCCTGTGACTGGGGTTGCACCTGCTCCAGCTTTTCGAAGAACCATAATTATTTTTTTTTGTTTTTTTTCTCTCGCCATTTATCTGAGGTAACATTCCCATTTTGAGGTCAATATGTTTTTATTTTCTATTTTTATTCAATTTTTTAGGAATAAACACTGCCATTTTTATATATATATATATATATATATATATATATATATGTATGTATATATATATATATATATATATATATATATATATAAAATATATATATATATATATATATATATATATATAAAATATATATATATATATATATATATATATATATATATATGTATATATATATATATATATATATATATTGGGGTTCAAAGTTTGGTAAATATTATATTTTATTAGATCAGACACTTCCGCACGTGGCGATACAAAATGTTTTCATCTCTTACGTTTTAACCCCTTCATGGACTTGACATTTTCCTTTTTTTGGGGGAGAGAGGGTTCATTTCCATTTTATTTTTCCGTCAACATAGCCATTATAGCCATTTGAGGACACTTTTTTTGCAGAACAACACCATTCATTCTGCTCCATATTGTACTGGAAAACGGCAAAAAAAAAACCTCCAAGTGCGATAAAATTGCAAAAAAAAAGTGCAATTCCAAGTTTTTTTATTTATTGTGTTAACTATTTGGTAAAACCGACTTCGCAATATGATTCCTCAGGTCGGTACGGGTTCGTAGATACCAAACATGCATAGGTTTGCTTTCATTTAAAGGGTGAAAAAAAATCAGAAAACTGTAAAAAAAAGAAATAATAATAATTTTCATTTGGTGCATTTTTCTGAAAACTGTAGTGTTTTTATATTTTGGGATCTGGGATTCAGTGACGGCTTATTTTTTGCAGCCTAAACATTTTGACTGATACCATTTTTTGGTAGATTTTTTTGATTATATTATATTGAAATGTTGCGGAGGCCAAGGAAAATAATTCTGGAGTTTTTAATTTTTTTTCTTGCCACGTCGTGTACCGATCGGATGAATTGATTTTATATTTGATAGACCGGGCTTTTCTGAAAGCAGCGATATGAAATATGTGTATTTTTATTTTGTTGATTGTTTTATTTTCAATGTGGCAAAGGGGGGTGATTTGAACTTTTGTGGGGGTTTTTGTTGTTTTCAAAATGTAAAAACTTTTTTTTCACTTTTTATTATTTATTAGTCCCCTTTATGGAGCAGGATATCAGCGTCAGCACCGCTCTGTACAGAAGAATTCATCATCTCCTATGAATGCCGCTCACAGCCGGCGTTCACAGGAACTACGTCATGACAGATACAGGGGTCATCAGTGGACCCCTGCTGTCATGACAACCCATCGGGCCCCTGCTATCATGTTATGCAGCTGCGAATGAGAGGGGGAGTGAGGCGCTCGCTGCCAGGGCTCCTTAAATCCCGCCATCAATCTCTGACTAGTTGATAGGTCAGCCAACATGTGCAGGGAAAGTGTGACAATTCCTCTGTGCGGAGTATCTTGCACTCAGATGATGCTCTGCTACACTACAGAGCTGGCAGGGACATGTTTACTTTGTGCAGAGCATTTTGCATATTTGGAGATGCTCTGCTGTGTTTCTTTGAGCACTAGCTGGCAGGTTGTTTGACAGCGCTGGTTTCCATGCAGGTTCTGGGAGGTGCTGATTACTCCGGTGTTCCACCTTCCTGGTAATTGCTCTATTTCATTACTGAGCATGCTCTCCCCGAACCTCGCCAGTCGTACTTCCTGGTTCTGCAGTTGTGCTCGTGGCTTGTGTCTGTTCTGATCTAAGTTTCTTGACCCCGGACCGTTATCTGACTACGTCTTTGCCCCCTTCCTGTTTTTGTTGTTACCTCCTGGCTTTAGACCTTGACGGCTTCCTGACCACGTCTCTGTGCTCCCTGAATCTATACTTTCTCTCCTGGAATTCTGACCCTCGGCCTGTGACTTGACTGCGTTTCTGCTTACTCCCTGTGTCCTGACGTGTCCTCCTGTTTGCTGACCCTGGCTTGTCTGACTACGCTTCAGTCTATATTATTCGTAAGTAGTGACTAGCATCACAGAAAGATTGCAGGCTCAGCGTGCTAACCAGTATCATAGGCCCTGGGGACACTACCTTTGATGTAAATATACGTCAAAGGTTGTGAAGTGGTAACGTTCCAGGGACATAAGGATCCTGCAACCGTCAATGCAATATAGTAATATTGGAAAATTACTGATAGGTGTACAGACATGGGGGCCAAGAGTTTGCTCCTGGCTGCCGTGGCAGTGCCATTGGTACCAGGTTTCCAACCTTTTAGATGCTGCTGTCACAAATGACTGTGGCATCTCATGGGTTACACTGCTGGAATTTGAGCCATGAGACTTGATTGCTGGCTGTATAACGCAGTGGACGTCCTCACTCTATGGAGAGCACTCAGCTCCTGAGCTCATTCCATAAATGAGTGCGCACAGGGCAGAGTGTGTCCCCATCACGGACAAAGTGGGCCCTGCTATGTGTCCTGGTTTGCCTGGTTGTTGGACCTTGTTCACAGAATATATTTCACAGTCCATATACTGACCGCAATATCCAGACTGACCGTATATCTGTCTGTAAGGTCTCTGCCACACTTCCGCAAAAAACACGTGCTTGTCTCACGTTCCGTTTTTCGGGTCCCTGTTACGCTTTTTATGTCCATTTCGCCGGTACGTGTGATATCCGTGTAATGGCTTATGCTCACCGCAACTCACCTGTGACTTCATTGCAGATCGCGCAGCTCACTTCAGTCACTTGGGCGACTCGCTGTCACAGTTGGAGAATCCAGCGGTAGCCGCGAGTAACCTGAGTGACGTCATCGGTGCTTGCGCGGCTCACTTCAGTTGCTGCTTGGAGTTGACAGAGAGCGGTCATGGTATGTCAGCTTCATGAAGCAGAGCTGAGAGCATCGTGGGACCTCCATAGATTACGCCGGACATGGATGGGTATTTGGGGCATATTAAAGTGGTAAACGAGGGTGTTTGTTTTTGTTTATTATTCTAAATAAAGGTTTTTGTGAATGTGTGTGTTTATTTTCTTTTACTTACAGGTTAATCATGAAAGGTATCTCATGCAGACGCATTCCTTGAATAGCCTAGGACTTAGTGGCAGCTATGGGCTGCCATTAACTCCTTATTACCTCGATTGCCACCGCACCAGGGCAATTCGGGATGAGTCGGGTAGAGTCCCGGAACTGTCGCATCTAATTGTTGCGGCAATTCTGGGCGGCTGCTGGCTGATATTGTTAGGCTGGGGGACTCCCGATAACGTGGAGGCCCACATCCTGAGAATACCAGCCTTCAGCTGTGTGACTTTACCATGGCTGGTATCAAAATTGGGGGGGACCGCACGTCTGTTTTTTAAATGTATTATTTATTTATTTATATTACTGCACAGTATAGACCCGCCAACCGTTGTCTGTAATAGGTTACAGTGAGACAGCTGTCACTCAGCGTGGGGGTGGGACTAACTGTAACCAATTATCGGCGCCGGTGGATGGGGAAAGCAGTGAATACTAGATTGAATAATCAGCGGCCGGCATTTTCAAAACAGTAAAAGCCGCCGGAGCTTTTTGACAGATGTGCAGCGCCGCGCCGGTGATCGGGGATCGGTAAGTATGAGAGGAGTGGAGAGACCGACTGATGGACAGAGAGAGGGACAGACAGAGTGACAGACAGACAGAGCGATCATCTGACAGAGAAAGATACCGACCGACCGACAGAGGGAGATTGACTGACATCCACAGACAAAAAAGATTGACCGACATCACATCCAGAAACCACAAAAAAAGTGATATGGACGGTACGGATAGCACACGTATATGCTACGTGTCACATACGTGCAGACACAGACCCATTGACTTTCGCGGGTCCGTGCCTGCGTGATGCTGGAGAAAAACGGACATGTTGTGCGTGAGGAAAAACACACACACGTAACATCGGATCACACTTGGAACAACATGCTGGTCCAAGGAATATATCGCAGCGTTGGATCTGATTATTGGATTGCACTCGTCCATACAAGGCTAGGGGTCTGTGGAATACACCAGACTGCACTCAGATGACATCAGAGTGCAGTCTGATTTTCACAGACTGACTCAATAGAGAAGTTGGAGAAATATTTTCTCTATCTTCTCATCCGTGATAATTGGATCACTCTATGATCACACTGATCCAACTCATAACTGTCCCTCAGATGAGAAAATATACGTCCGCCTGACCCCAGCCTCCTATTGAAGTCACTTCTGGCTTGGGCTAAAATAAACTGCATAAAAAATGCCCAAAAATGGCTATGTGCACAGAATATCTGTAAAACTCAGGCAAAGGTAGCACTTTTTTTAAGCAGAAGACGCTTCAGTAAACTCTGGTTTTCTTACTGAAACATCTTTTGTATCTTGTTTTTTTCTTTTCCGGAGTGATCGTCCATTAGTTTTGGCCACAGGAGTTTTTTGGACGATTCTGTTTTTTGGCTTTTTTTTGTGAAATTCTTTTTTTTTTACTGTTATTTTCTATTTGTTTTTGTTTTCTTCAAAAAATCTGATGCTCTCAAAAGCCTGAAGAAACACACAGCAAGTGTTCCATCTTTTTAACATTTTTTGATACGTTTTTCAGGTAGTTTCCGCTGCGGAATCCACCTGAAAAAGACGTTGTGTGCACATAGGAACTATTCATTTTCCTGTGAAACGTTATTATATTTTACAAAAATGCTGCGTTTTTTAAAGTGATTTTCAAAAAATTGTAGTAACCATGCGGAGGTTTTACCACAATTTCAGAAAATCAAAGCAAAAAAATGCACTATGTGATAGTGTGAACATACTCTGTCTTACTTTATAATTGTTTTTTGTTTGTTTTTTTGCAACTGTTTTCTTTTTACTTAACTTTGATCTTTTTCTATTTTTTTATGAAGACGCACGCTTTTTAGTATGCTGTTTTTCAAATATGCCTATGTCATGGTTAGTATTTTTTTTTTTTAAAAAATTGCACCAAATCCATGGGGAATAAAAACATAATCTAAAATTTTTGATATTTTTTTTTTCTAAAATATTTATCACCTTCACAAGCTGAAAAAAATATCTGTAGTGTAAATTTTACTTGTACCCTTGGCAGTATCGGTTTATGTTTCCTAATTCACTAATTTGATATTTGGATATATGCATTGTTGGTTTTTGATCATTACTTATTGTGCCGAATTTAATATTTATTTATTTTATTTTATGGTGCTGCTTCATTGTGCCATTTTGTACTTTTCTGTTATTTGAGGTCTTCTAGAGGACTTTCATTTTTCCATTTTGTTCTTTTCTGTTATTTGAGGTCTTCTAGAGGACCTTCATTGTGCCATTTTGTACTTTTTTAGCATTTCAGATCTTCTAGAGGAGCTTTATTGTGCCATTTTGTACTTTTTTTGGCATTTGAGGTCTTCTAGAGGACCTTCATTGTGCCATTTTCTACTTTTTTGGCATTTGAGGTCTTCTAGAGGACTTTCATTGTGGCAGTTTGTACTTTTTTTGTCATTTGAGGTTTTCAAGAGAACCTTCATTGTGCCATTTTGTACTTTTTTGCATTTGAGGTCTTCTAGAGGACCTTCATTGTGCAATTTTGTACGTTTTTGGCATTTGAGGTCTTCTAGAGGCCCTTCATTGTGCCATTTTGTACTTTTTTGGCATTTGAGGTCTTCTAGAGGACCTTCATTGTGCCATTTCGTACTTTTTTGGCATTTCAGATCTTCTAGAGGAGCTTTATTGTGCCATTTTGTACTTGTTTGGCATTTGAGGTCTTTTAGAGGACCTTCATTGTGCCATTTTCTACTTTTTTGGCATTTGAGGTCTTCTAGAGGACCTTCATTGTGGCAGTTTGTACTTTTTTGTCATTTGAGGTTTTCAAGAGAACCTTTATTGTGCCATTTTGTCCTTTTTTGCATTTGAGGTCTTCTAGAGGACCTTCATTGTGCCATTCTGTACTTTTTTTGCATTGTAGGTCTTCTAGAGGAGCTTTATTGTGCCATTTTGTACTTTTTTGGCATTTGAAGTCTTCTAGAGGACTTTCATTGTGCCATTTTGTACTTTTTTGCATTTGAGGTCTTCTAGAGGAGCTTCATTGTGCCATTTTGTACTTTTTTGGCATTTGAGGTCTTCTAGAGGACCTTCATTGTGCCATTTTGTACTTTTTTTGCATTTGAGGTCTTCTAGAGGCCCTTCATTGTGCCATTTTGTACTTTATTTTCATTTGAGGTCTTCTAGAGGACCTTTATTGTGCCATTTTGTACTTTTTTGGCATTTGAGGTCTTCTAGAGGACCTTCATTGTGCCATTTTGTACTTTTTTTTGCATTGTAGGTCTTCTAGAGGACCTTTATTGTGCCATTTTGTACTTTTTTGGCATTTGAGGTCTTCTAGAGGACCTTCATTGTGCCATTTTGTACTTTATTGGCATTTGAGGTCTTCTAGAGGACCTTTATTGTGCCATTTTGTACTTTTTGGCATTTCAGATCTTCTAGAGGAGCTTTATTGTGCCATTTTGTACTTTTTTGGCATTTGAGGTCTTCTAGAGGACTTTCATTGTGCCATTTTGTACTTGTTTGGCATTTGAGGTCTTCTAGAGGACCTTCATTATGCCATTTTGTACTTTATTGGCATTTTAGGTCTTCTAGAGGACCTTTATTGTGCCATTTTGTTTTTTTTTGGCATTTGAGGTCTTCTAGAGGACCTTCATTGTGGCAGTTTGTACTTTTTTGCATTTGAGGTCTTCTAGAGGACCTTCATTGTGCCATTTTGTACTTTTTTGGCATTTGAGGTCTTCTAGAGGACCTTCATTGTGCCATTTTGTACTTTTTTTGGCATTTGAGGTCTTTTAGAGGACCTTCATTGTGCCATTTTCTACTTTTTTGGCATTTGAGGTCTTCTAGAGAACCTTCATTGTGGCAGTTTGTACTTTTTTGTCATTTGAGGTTTTCAAGAGAACCTTCATTGTGCCATTTTGTACTTTTTTGCATTTGAGGTCTTCTAGAGGACCTTCATTGTGCCATTTTGTACTTTTTTGGCATTTGAGGTCTTCTAGAGGACCTTCATTGTGCCATTTTGTACTTTTTTGCATTTGAGGTCTTCTAGAGGACCTTCATTGTGCCATTTTGTACTTTATTTTCATTTGAGGTCTTCTAGAGGACCTTCATTGTGGCAGTTTGTACTTTTTTGTCATTTGAGGTTTTCAAGAGAACCTTTATTGTGCCATTTTGTCCTTTTTTGCATTTGAGGTCTTCTAGAGGACCTTCATTGTGCCATTCTGTACTTTTTTTGCATTGTAGGTCTTCTAGAGGAGCTTTATTGTGCCATTTTGTACTTTTTTGGCATTTGAAGTCTTCTAGAGGACTTTCATTGTGCCATTTTGTACTTTTTTGCATTTGAGGTCTTCTAGAGGAGCTTCATTGTGCCATTTTGTACTTTTTTGGCATTTGAGGTCTTCTAGAGGACCTTCATTGTGCCATTTTGTACTTTTTTTGCATTTGAGGTCTTCTAGAGGCCCTTCATTGTGCCATTTTGTACTTTATTTTCATTTGAGGTCTTCTAGAGGACCTTTATTGTGCCATTTTGTACTTTTTTGCATTTGAGGTCTTCTAGAGGACCTTCATTGTGCCATTTTGTACTTTATTTTCATTTGAGGTCTTCTAGAGGACCTTCATTGTGGCAGTTTGTACTTTTTTGTCATTTGAGGTTTTCAAGAGAACCTTTATTGTGCCATTTTGTCCTTTTTTGCATTTGAGGTCTTCTAGAGGACCTTCATTGTGCCATTCTGTACTTTTTTTGCATTGTAGGTCTTCTAGAGGAGCTTTATTGTGCCATTTTGTACTTTTTTGGCATTTGAAGTCTTCTAGAGGACTTTCATTGTGCCATTTTGTACTTTTTTGCATTTGAGGTCTTCTAGAGGAGCTTCATTGTGCCATTTTGTACTTTTTTGGCATTTGAGGTCTTCTAGAGGACCTTCATTGTGCCATTTTGTACTTTTTTTGCATTTGAGGTCTTCTAGAGGCCCTTCATTGTGCCATTTTGTACTTTATTTTCATTTGAGGTCTTCTAGAGGACCTTTATTGTGCCATTTTGTACTTTTTTGGCATTTGAGGTCTTCTAGAGGACCTTCATTGTGCCATTTTGTACTTTTTTTTGCATTGTAGGTCTTCTAGAGGACCTTTATTGTGCCATTTTGTACTTTTTTGGCATTTGAGGTCTTCTAGAGGACCTTTATTGTGCCATTTTGTACTTTATTGGCATTTGAGGTCTTCTAGAGGACCTTTATTGTGCCATTTTGTACTTTTTGGCATTTCAGATCTTCTAGAGGAGCTTTATTGTGCCATTTTGTACTTTTTTGGCATTTGAGGTCTTCTAGAGGACTTTCATTGTGCCATTTTGTACTTGTTTGGCATTTGAGGTCTTCTAGAGGACCTTCATTATGCCATTTTGTACTTTATTGGCATTTGAGGTCTTCTAGAGGACCTTTATTGTGCCATTTTGTACTTTTTTGGCATTTTAGGTCTTCTAGAGGACCTTTATTGTGCCATTTTGTTTTTTTTTGGCATTTGAGGTCTTCTAGAGGACCTTCATTGTGGCAGTTTGTACTTTTTTGCATTTGAGGTCTTCTAGAGGACCTTCATTGTGCCATTTTGTACTTTTTTGGCATTTGAGGTCTTCTAGAGGACCTTCATTGTGCCATTTTGTACTTTTTTTGGCATTTGAGGTCTTTTAGAGGACCTTCATTGTGCCATTTTCTACTTTTTTGGCATTTGAGGTCTTCTAGAGAACCTTCATTGTGGCAGTTTGTACTTTTTTGTCATTTGAGGTTTTCAAGAGAACCTTCATTGTGCCATTTTGTACTTTTTTGCATTTGAGGTCTTCTAGAGGACCTTCATTGTGCCATTTTGTACTTTTTTGGCATTTGAGGTCTTCTAGAGGACCTTCATTGTGCCATTTTGTACTTTTTTGCATTTGAGGTCTTCTAGAGGACCTTCATTGTGCCATTTTGTACTTTATTTTCATTTGAGGTCTTCTAGAGGACCTTTATTGTGCCATTTTGTACTTTTTTGGCATTTGAGGTCTTCTAGAGGACCTTCATTGTGGCAGTTTGTACTTTTTTGTCATTTGAGGTTTTCAAGAGAACCTTCATTGTGCCATTTTGTACTTTTTTGCATTTGAGGTCTTCTAGAGGACCTTCATTGTGCCATTTTGTACTTTTTTGGCATTTGAGGTCTTCTAGAGGACCTTCATTGTGCCATTTTGTACTTTTTTGCATTTGAGGTTTTCTAGAGGCCCTTCATTGTGCCATTTTGTACTTTATTTTCATTTGAGGTCTTCTAGAGAACCTTTATTGTGCCATTTTGTACTTTTTTTGGCATTTGACGTCTTCTAGAGGACCTTCATTGTGCCATTTTGTACTTTTTTGCATTGTAGGTCTTCTAGAGGACCTTTATTGTGCCATTTTGTACTTTTTTGGCATTTGAGGTCTTCTAGAGGACCTTTATTGTGCCATTTTGTACTTTATTGGCATTTGAGGTCTTCTAGAGGACCTTTATTGTGCCATTTTGTACTTTTTGGCATTTCAGATCTTCTAGAGGAGCTTTATTGTGCCATTTTGTACTTTGTTGGCATTTTAAGTCTTCTAGAGAACCTTCATTGTGGCAGTTTGTACTTTTTTGTCATTTGAGGTCTTCTAGAGGACCTTCATTGTGCCATTTTGTACTTTTTTGGCATTTGAGGTCTTTTAGAGGACCTTCATTGTGCCATTTTCTACTTTTTTGGCATTTGAGGTCTTCTAGAGGACCTTCATTGTGGCAGTTTGTACTTTTTTGTCATTTGAGGTTTTCAAGAGAACCTTCATTGTGCCATTTTGTACTTTTTTGCATTTGAGGTCTTCTAGAGGACCTTCATTGTGCCATTTTGTACTTTTTTGGCATTTGAGGTCTTCTAGAGGACCTTCATTGTGCCATTTTGTACTTTTTTGCATTTGAGGTCTTCTAGAGGACCTTCATTGTGCCATTTTGTACTTTATTTTCATTTGAGGTCTTCTAGAGGACCTTTATTGTGCCATTTTGTACTTTTTTGGCATTTGAGGTCTTCTAGAGGACCTTCATTGTGGCAGTTTGTACTTTTTTGTCATTTGAGGTTTTCAAGAGAACCTTCATTGTGCCATTTTGTACTTTTTTGCCTTTGAGGTCTTCTAGAGGACCTTTATTGTGCCATTTTGTACTTTTTTGGCATTTGAGGTCTTCTAGAGGACCTTTATTGTGCCATTTTGTACTTTATTGGCATTTGAGGTCTTCTAGAGGACCTTTATTGTGCCATTTTGTACTTTTTGGCATTTCAGATCTTCTAGAGGAGCTTTATTGTGCCATTTTGTACTTTTTTGGCATTTTAAGTCGTCTAGAGAACCTTCATTGTGGCAGTTTGTACTTTTTTGTCATTTGAGGTCTTCTAGAGGACCTTCATTGTGCCATTTTGTACTTTTTTGGCATTTGAGGTCTTTTAGAGGACCTTCATTGTGCCATTTTCTACTTTTTTGGCATTTGAGGTCTTCTAGAGGACCTTCATTGTGGCAGTTTGTACTTTTTTGTCATTTGAGGTTTTCAAGAGAACCTTCATTGTGCCATTTTGTACTTTTTTGCATTTGAGGTCTTCTAGAGGACCTTCATTGTGCCATTTTGTACTTTTTTGGCATTTGAGGTCTTCTAGAGGACCTTCATTGTGCCATTTTGTACTTTTTTGCATTTGAGGTCTTCTAGAGGACCTTCATTGTGCCATTTTGTACTTTATTTTCATTTGAGGTCTTCTAGAGGACCTTTATTGTGCCATTTTGTACTTTTTTGGCATTTGAGGTCTTCTAGAGGACCTTCATTGTGGCAGTTTGTACTTTTTTGTCATTTGAGGTTTTCAAGAGAACCTTCATTGTGCCATTTTGTACTTTTTTGCATTTGAGGTCTTCTAGAGGACCTTCATTGTGCCATTTTGTACTTTATTGGCATTTGAGGTCTTCTAGAGGACCTTCATTGTGCCATTTTGTACTTTTTTGCATTTGAGGTTTTCTAGAGGCCCTTCATTGTGCCATTTTGTACTTTATTTTCATTTAAGGTCTTCTAGAGAACCTTTATTGTGCCATTTTGTACTTTTTTTTGGCATTTGAGGTCTTCTAGAGGACCTTCATTGTGCCATTTTGTACTTTATTTGGCATTTGAAGTCTTCTAGAGAACCTTCATTGTGCCATTTTGTACTTTTTTTTGCATTTGAGGTCTTCTAGACACCCTTCATTGTGCCATTTTGTACTTTTTTGGCATTTTAGGCCTTCTAGAGGACCTTTATTGTGCCATTTTGTACTTTTTGGCATTTGAGGTTTTCTAGAGGACCTTTATTGTGCCATTTTCTACTTTTTTGGCATTTGAAGTCTTCTAGAGAACCTTAATTGTGCCATTTTGTACTTTTTTGGCATTTTAGGTCTTCTAGAGGACCTTTATTGTGCCATTTTGTACTTTTTTGGCATTTGAGGTCTTCTAGACACCCTTCATTGTGCCATTTTGTACTTTTTTTTGCATTTTAGGCCTTCTAGACACCCTTCATTGTGCCATTTTGTACTTTTTTTTGGCATTTTAGGTTTTCTAGAGGACCTTTATTGTGCCATTTTGTACTTTTTTGGCATTTGAGGTTTTCTAGAGGACCTTCATTGTGCCATTTTCTACTTTTTTGGCATTTGAGGTCTTCTAGAGGACCTTCATTGTGACATTTTGTACTTTATTTGGCATTTGAAGTCTTCTAGAGAACCTTCATTGTGCCATTTTGTACTTTTTTGGCATTTTAGGTCTTCTAGAGGACCTTTATTGTGCCATTTTGTACTTTTTTTGGCATTTGAGGTCTTCTAGAGGACCTTTATTGTGCCATTTTCTACTTTTTTGGCATTTGAGGTCTTCTAGAGGACCTTCATTGTGACATTTTCGGCATTTGGCATCTTCTACAGGACCTTCATTGTGCCATTTTCTACTTTTTTGGCATTTGAGGTCTTCTATAGGAGCTTACACGGCTCATAAATATGTCCACGCAATGTCTTTAGTTTGACAGCGGAGATTTTCTAGACAAAGTCACTTCTGAAAGAGCGGGCGGTCCTCATCTAGTTTGCTTCGCTGGTGGTTTTGCCCTCGTTTTTTCTATTGTTTCGACTATAAAAGCAGATGGCTTCCTAACTAAGCCTGCGAAAGACTGAACATGCTACTCCTTTTAGTCGCTTCGCAGTTTCCGATTCCTGAAGGGGTTAAAAGAAGAACCGATACTGAACATGTGCATAGTAATGTTTGTTTGCTTAATATTCATCTTTTTTTGGCAAGTTTTGTGTTGTTTATTTAGGTGGATTCCTGGCAGGATCTGCCTGAAAAAAATGTTGTGTGCTCATACCCTTCTAAAATTTCTGCACCGAAAACCCCTTAAAAAGAGCCAATGTGAACGGACCCTACTTGAAGAGTTTTTGGAACACAAAATTTTCAATTTTAGGTGGATACCACAGTGTTTCTGCAGCGATTTGAAGCGCTCATGTGCTATCAAATCGCTGCAGAAATTTCAGCATTTATGTCGCGGGCGGGAGCCAGACCTGTGCAAGGGGGGCTGCTCGGGAATGCTCGGGTCCGATTCTTCTCTGTGGCTCGAGTGGGAACCAGACCCGGGCTCGAGCAGCGGTCCGCCGCCCACGTCCTCTCAACTTCAACTGCAAACTTAATCTCCTTGTTTTCCCGCCCCGACTGTCTAGACCCCTAGATGGGCGTGTCCCAACCGCCTGGTCACGCCCACTGGTGTGCCTGTCTTGCTCTAAGGGGGGGGTGATTAGGGTTTTAGGTCGGGTGATGTAACCCTTTGGGGACTGGTGTAATGTAGGGGCCTAAATGTGCATGTACCTGGTTCTCCAGGGCGCTACATTTACATACGCACAAAGGCTTAAAAGATTGAACATATGAACAACAAAGCAGTTCGGCAATAGAAATTAAAAAGAAAGTCTTACAAACATTTTTGAAAAATCACCACAAAATCACTGTAAAAAATTAGCCTAATGCATGTGAAAAATGGCATCGCTGTTCACATGTTCAGTCTTTTCTTACTTCTTTTAATCTCTTCAGGGTTTGGAAACTTCAAAGCAGTTAAAAGAAGTAACATTTTCTCTCTTATCATCTTCTAACAAAAAAATGATGTCGTCGGTGGAGCCACAACAGAAAATGACAGCAAAACCGCCAGCGATGTCGCCTCAGGTAAAAGCCAGCTTTTTCCTGAAACGGTTTCGCCCAGGAAAACCTCTGGTGTTTTACCGACATGGCTGATTGGAGAGTTCGGATTTGTGCACACAAAGTATTTTTGCTGAGTTTTCGGAACAGAAACTCACAATTTTTTAAATTTGGGGCAGAATTTTGATAGTTTTCACAGTTTCTCCTCCAGAAAAAACTGCATGAATATAGCCAGTATTAATACCTTGCTTCCCAGAAAATAAGACATACCCCAAAAATAAGCCCTAGTAGGATTTTTGGGGCTCTTTTGAGTATGATTAAAATATAAGCCTAATGCAGATGTCACACAGTACAATATATCGGGCGATATGTCGTCGGGGTCACGTCGGTAGTGACGCACATCTGGCATCGTCTGATCTATCGTAGCGTGTGACAGCGGTGAACAAGCAGAAATACTCACCTTCTCATTCATCGTTGACACGTCGCTCACTTTTAAAAAATCGTCCGTCAGGTTGTTCATCATTCCCGTGGCAGCACACGTCGCTCCGTGTGACACCACGGGAACGACAAACACAGCTTACCTGCGTCCCGCCGGCGATGCGGAAGGAAAGAGGTGGGCGGGATGTTTACGTCCCACTCATCTCCGCCCCTCCGCTTCTATTGGCCGGCAGCAGTGTGACGTCGCTGTGACGCGGAACGTCCCTCCCCCTTCAGGAAGTGGATGTTCGCAGCCCACAGCGACGTCGCCCGGGAGGTAAGTACGTGTGACGGGGGGTTAACAACTTTGTACGACACGGGCAACTAATTGCCCGTGACGCACAAACGACGGGGGCGGGTACGATTACTAGTGCAATCGCACAATAGATCGTACCGTGTGAAGCCCGCATTACTCCAAAAATAAGCTCTCGTTGCGGTTCCATAAAGAAGTGTCCAAGAAGCTAAAAAAGTTAAAGAATAGAGTAGGACTCTTCATCAAAGAAAGAAGACACACCAAAAGAAAGCAGACCTCGCCCCCTCCCCCCTAAAGAAAATTGCACCCACCAGACCCTAAACAGTTACATTTGGCAAGTACCAATGGTGGATGGGCTCACACAGAGGGATCTGCGTCAAAAAATATATAAAAAATTGCACTTATCAGACCCCAAACAGTTACAGTTGGCAATTATTGATAGTGGATGGGCTCTCACACAGAGATCTGGGTCAAAAAATAAATAAAAAATTGTACTCCCCAGACCCCCAAACAGTTACAGTTGGCAATTACCAATGGTGGATGGGCTCTCTCAGAGGGATCTGCGTCGAAAAATAAATAAAAAATTATGCTCACCAGACCCCAAAAAGTTACAGCTGGGAAGTACTGATGGTGGATGGGCTCTCGCAGAGGGATCTGCGTCGAAAAATAATTAAAAAATAGCACTCACCAGACCCCAAACAGTTACAGTTGGCAAGTACTAATGGTGGATGGGCTCTCACAGAGGAATCTGCATAAAAAGAATAACTAAAAAATTGTACTCACCAGACCCCAAAAAGTTACAGTTGGCAAGTACTGATGGTGGATGGGCTCTCACAGAGGGATCTGCGTCGAAAAATAATTAAAAAATTGCACTCACCAGACCCCAAACAGCTACAGTTGGCAAGTACTAATGGTGGATGGGCTCTCACAGAGGGATCTGCATAAAAAGAATAACTAAAAAATTGTACTCACCAGACCCCAAACAGTTACAATTGGCAAGTACTAATGGTGGATGGGCTCTCACACAGGGATCTGCGTCACTGTCAGGTCCCTCGCCGTTCCAGCTGCATTACATTGCAGCTCTCACAAACGTATCAGGTACCACTATCACTCCACGTGAGTGATACTGCTTCCAGTCACCAAGGTGAGCCAACCACTGTAGAACGCAAAGGGATCGGACAGATTTGTATGTGAGAGCCCATTCACCTGCCAACTCTAATTGTTTAGGATCTGGTAAGTGCGATTCTTTTATGGGGAATCTGCTTTGTTTTGGGGGGTACACTTAGCAGTACATAGAGAAAAATAAATTTCAGAAGGTAAATACAGTATGTACCCACCACTATAGGACTGGTTCCGCACCTAGAGAATATGTTCAAGAATAAATGTGGACTGTTGTTTACTGGAAAATATAAGACATCAGAGTCAAAACTAATATAAGACCCTGTCTTATTTTTGGGGAAACACGTTATACCCTAAGACTTCATGAGTTGTATATTTCCATGCATGAATCTGCCTGAACGAATGTTCTTGAATATGAAACACAACCTTATAAAAGTACAGAGAATTTACGATTTACTACTATAAATTAAAAAAAAATAATTCACTGATTTATAAAGCAAAAAGCAATGATTCTTCCTATATAAAAGTCCAGGAATGTAAACGTATTTCCATTTAATTTGCCTTCCCGGCAATGAGCGTGGATGGAGCGCGTGTAACCGGGTGGCCTCTTAATGACCAAGAACTGATTCAGCCCATTTTAGATCGACATCCCACAGCCCAACAAAAATGTTCCAGTAAAAGGATTGTGCTCCACAGCGACGGGCGGGAGTCAATGCAGTGAAAGAATTTTTCGTTTTCTTCGTACAGCCACAAGGGAAACCTCTAAACTATGTAATTAAAGTCTTAAGCCTGGCAGCATTTGTAGTGTAAATGGGCAGTCTAGGTGGGCCAGATGGCCCCTATCTAATGTCTGCCTCTGTGTCTCCGGTCGTGTACATAGAAAAAGACCTCTATTCCCTGCAAGATACATGATCCATTCATCAAACACAAGAACAATTTGGCAGAGAGTCTATCTTCATATTATATTAAAAGGGGGGGGGGGATCACAAATCCAATCATTGTCTGTCGACGTTGAGCTTGAATGCCCAAAATGGGCCAGGAATTACGATTTCCAGGTTGCGTGGAGCTCATTATACCTGCTGGGATAAATTTGCCTTATTCAGGGTTTGTCATCCATGTTCACTGTTTCCGCAGATTATAGTCTATGGGGCTATTGTCCGATTTTTCACGTAAACCAATGGTCGCCTTGAAAAAGTTAGATATGCCTACTATGGTTTGGATTTGTCAGCTGGACTCGTCCATTAAAGCCAGTACTGACCATACGTGTCGACAAGATTTGTGTTGGTAGCAAAGGGCCATTTTAGTCCCAGCCGAGATCGCTCGGTCTATAACTACGCAATGTGCCAAAATTGCCAGGATTGTCCTGAATTTTAAGCCACAAATCTAGCAAATTTGGGGCATTCTGGACCAAAAAGGGGCACAGTTCATGTAAACTGTCATGGTTCTGATTTGCGGTGCTCTGCTCTCCTGCAGAGCCAGCGCTCTGTTGTCATATTGAGCTCAGTGGACGGGTTGTTTTTTTCCAGCATCGAGTACTGCGTTGATGCTGGGAGGGGCCTGTTCTCTGGTGCCTAGTTTCGGGTGATTGCTCTGCCTCATTAAGGAGCAACTTCACCTGGAAAGCCGCCAGTATAGTTCCTGTTCTGCAGTTTGTGCTTCTACCTCTCGAAAGTTCTGATCTTGTCTTTCTACCCAGGACCTTAGTTGCCCTTCTCCGCTTGTTCCCCTTACCCTGACATTACCACCAGCTTCTCACCTCCGGCTAGTACCCTCACCTCGGCTTCGCTTTCTTCCTGTGTCCTGATGTTACCTCCTGGCTCTTGACCTCTGGCTCGTACCCTGGCCTTCGCTCCACTTTCTCCCTGTGTCCTGACATTACCTCCTGGCTCCTGACCTCCAGTTTGATGACTACTCCTCCATTAACTACTTACTAGTGGTTGCAAGTTACACCTAGTATTTAGCATCACATTAGCCTAGCCCAAAACTGGATGGTCCCGGGAGTCTAGGGATATTAATGGGACAGTTGGCAGAGTGCTTGGGGAGGATTGGTGAGGGGGGACTTAATTGTTGCTATTCCCCAACAGAAAAGTTGGTAAAAATGCTCCTCACTCCGGCAGTCCTCTAGACAATGAATGGAAATGTGGCCAACCATGATCCCCTCTGATTCACTCAGGACGGGGCCTCTGAATCACCATTTTCGAGGTCCCAGAGCTTTGATCCCCAATTCATAGGACTTAATTTATTGGGTGCGGTTGTGAGCAAGGGAAGAGGAAATATATGTACAAACACTGCATAGGACCACTGCCATCTTAGCAGCTTCCGAATGTCTAGTGGATGGCATATAAGGGACAATGATTTCATGTATCAGTTTGGGGGTATGGGGGGGCCACAGAGGCGGATGTAACATAGGTTCCCAAAAGTAAGGGGACCCACTCTTCCACCTCAAAGCCAGCGAGCAGCTTCACATAAAGGGGTGTTCTGTATGAGCTCTTGGTCTGTACAGGGAGGGCCATATACCAGTCTTGCCCAGGGGCCCTCTCCTGTCTGTGTCCGCCCCTGCTGAGCCATTTGGTGAGTTTGTAGATGTAGGGATTTTCTAATGAAGAATTGATCAAATCTTTTTATTTAAAGGAAGCAATAATGGTGACAAGGCCATATAGCAATAATGGCGAAGATCTGTGGATGTTCTATAAATGCCCTTGTCAACTCAAGCCATTCACATGTTTAGGTTGCATTCACATGTGGCCTTGGTGGTGCCATTTACAAAAAAAAAAATGCACCGTTTTGTTGCGCGTGTCACCATGAATTCAGCCTTAGGCCCCCTTCACACGTTCGTGTATCCGGTACGTGTTTGGTCCGTTTCTTTACATACCGGAGACACGGGCACAGGTAGACCCATTAAAATCAAAGTGGGTCTGTGCTCATGTGCATGTTTTTCCATGGACCGTGTGTCCGTGTGGAGCATACATGTGCCCGTGTGCTCCTCACATAGACATGTCTGTTGTTCTCCGGCATCATGGGTGTCACACGGACCGAACACAGTCCGTGTGACACGCACTGGAGAAAAAACACGTGCCTGTGAAATAAAAAGAATTTTTACACTCACCTTCTCCAGCCCTGCTGTCTCTGCCGCTGCTGGCACTCACTTCCGACCCCCGCTCATTATGCTCATTGCATATTCACTCCACTGCGGGCCGGAAGCAGCAGCAGCGGGGAGTCGGCAGGACCGGAGACTGAAGATCAGCACCACGGACAGCAACGCCAGGGACAGGTAAGCAGAAAGTTCCTGTTCTCCGTGTGTTATCAAGGATAACACACGGAGAACACACGTGTGCCATAAACACGGCACACGGAGGACAATATGCACCTTTGACACGTCCGTGAAAAACGTGCGTGATTTTCACGGACATGTGAAAGAGGCCTTAGAGTGTTGGGATTTTTTTTCTCAGGTTTATTGGCCTTAGCTAGGGCAAGTCCAGCAAAATTTACTTTGCCTGTACACTGGGATTGGGGATGTCTTGCACCTGTATCTTTGGGTCACATATAAGACTCTATGAATGCTCTCCCCTGCATAGTCCGCCATATGTAGAGACTGTTACATCCATATAAATGATAGAGGTCATGGAAATCAACAGCATGTATCAGTGCGAGTTATCAGCCTTGGGTACAGGACTAGTGAGAGACATGTCCTGCTGTTTGAAGGAATGACATTGTAACAATTTATCAGCCGTGTGGACATCTGTAAGGCTCTGTCCACATTGGTTTTGGACCTTCCATCACAAATTCTTTCAGGAACCTCAATGGAGCCAGCGTGGTCTGTCAGGCACCACCATTGTCTGAAATACTACAGATACAACAATTGTAGTCAACAATATAAATAGAAGTCACAATGCAAATGTTAACACAAAGTACAATGTGAACACAGCCTATAATGGGAACACAGCCTATAATGGGAACACAGCCTATAATGGGAACACAGCCTATAATGGGAACACAGCCTATAATGGGAACACAGCCTATAATGGGAACACAGGCTATAATGTGATCACAGCCTACAATGGGAATACAGCCTACAATGGGAACACGGACTATAATGGGAACACGGACTATAATGGGAACACGACCAATAATGGGAACACAGCCTAGAATATGAACACAGCCTAGAATGGGAACACAGCCTAGAATGGGAACACAGCCTAGAAAGGGAACACAGCATATAATGTGAACACAGACAACAATGTGAACACAGCATACAATGTGAACACAGACGACAATGTGAACAGAGACTACAATGTGAACACAGCCTACAATGGGAACACAGCCTACATTGTGAACATGGCCTATGATGCTAATGTGACGCCCTGGGCAAGCCAGGGGTCACAGGTCACAACATCACATGCACCCCACATTCCCGGCAGGTACATCTAAGCTAACCTAAAATCCTTGTTGCCTTCCTCCAGGGGCTGATGTCCACACCAGGGGGTGGGCCAGGCGGTTGGCTCCGCCCACCGAGGAGTTCACAGCCCTGGAGGCGGGAGAACCAGGCAGTTAAGCTAGGGAAGTGAAGGAGTAAACAGTACAGTTTAGAAAGTGAAAGTAGAAGGAGGTGAAGTGGTAGAGGAGCTTGAGTGAAGAAGTAAAAAGGAACAGTTAAGAAAGCTTGAAGTTGGTCCGGGTGTGTGCCCCGGACTGAGACAGCAAGGTCAGCAGACGGCGGTGATAGTCTGCAGGGGGACTGTTTGGAGGTTGCTGGAAGGACCGCGGACGGATGGTGACCCGGCGGTACTGGAGCAGTATACGAAGAACAGTCAGCACCAGGGCAGGGGCCTTTCGGATCCCGGCAAGGCTAGGAGTCGCCATAATTTGCCAAATCTGTCAGTGAAGGGGACCTCTGTCTCCTAACAACCAAGTCCCGATTGAAGGCAACAGTCCGACCGTTAAGGGGAGACACCGCCACGCCAAGGCACCAGTTTCCCAGGGCCAGCGCCTGCGGGCAAGAGAGGGGCTCCTCCGGCCCATATCCAAGCCGGGGAGCGGGTAACCGGTGGGGACCCATCGCTACCAAGAGACTTTACATAGGTGCAAGGAAGAGACCGTCACCGCTAACTGCAGGGAACCGCAGCACCGTAACCATCCGAGGGACCCGTCCAACCAGCCGTTTGTTTACCGAGAACTGTGTCGTGTTTACTGGCTGAGTGAGTACCTCCGTGACGTGCGGCACAGCGCTGCCCCTGCGCCCCTGCACCTCCACAGGCCCCATACCTGCCTGTCCACCATACCAACCCCATCACTGGGCCCCGGGATCACCAAAACCCCTACCCACGGAGGGGCAAATCAACAACTGGCTGCTCCGTACCATCACTCCCGGGCTCCCCAGACAGAGCAGCGGTGGTGTCCACTTAATCACCACAACCGTGGGTGGCGTCACGGACAATAAACTATCCCAAAACCCAATCCCCTTTCACTCACGGGCGAGGAGCGCCGCTCGAATCCCCGGGATCCAGCCCATCGCTCGAGCCACCGAGCAGCAGCAGGCCGCAGCAGCCATGGCAGCCGGACCCGAGCAGAGGGAGAGCGCGGCGTCCCCTCCTCCGCCCGCGAAAACTTGGCGTCACGAACAGGATCTTACCACTCTGCCGTTGGGTAGAGGTGCGCCTTGTAACCGCCGGAGGTATCCGGCCAGAAAATTTCAGAAGTCGCCATCTTTGGCGCGAAAAGTACCCGCTCATCTTCTCGAGTAGCAGAGGCGCGAAGGCCAAAACCCTGGGCCGAGGGGGACCGGCTCTCTGTAGCCACCATCTTTGAGAAGCTACAGACTGCCTTTGAGACCCGGACTGAAGCTGAGCTGAGGATGCAGTTTTACCAGTGCCGGCAACGGTCTGTGGATAGCATTCGGGACTATGCTTTACGTCTGCAAACCGCCCTCCGCACGCTAAAGAGGGTGAACCCTATCAATGAGGCGAACAGCAACAAGATGTTAGTAGAGCAATTTGTGCAGGGGATGAGGTCCCCTGAGTATCGCAAACAACTCCGGCTTTGGGCCCTAGAACACCCTGATGTGGACTTTGCCGTGTTAAAGGAACGGGCCATTAAAGCACTACAGCCCCCAGCTTCAGAAATCTTGGAGCCAGCCCCGTGGCCCATTGAGACGGCCCCCGTTGTGGTGGCCCTTGCCCTACCAACCTCTCCAATACCTACAGCCCCAAGCAGCACGATGGAGGAACTGGCAGCCCAGCCCAGGTCCGTCGCATGGACGGAGACCTCGCCAAGATTCTTGCTGCACTCCAACCTTTGACCAGATCTCAGCCTCCAGCACAGATACAGCTTGCCGACAGCCCTGAGGATGTCCCCTGGATGCAGCGGAGAAGTGCTAACAACCCGCGGAGCAGACCTCCAACCTGCTACAAGTGCCGTAAGCCTGGGCATTACTTCCGACAGTGCCCGTTAAACGAGCAACCCCTGGGGCCCCGGGCCAATCCTCAGGAGTAGAACCCCGTGGCCCCCCAGACTGGCGGGACCGGTATATCGGGGCCCGGCCCATCATCCCCGTGGCTGTGGACGGCATACCGGTGATGGCTCTCTTGGACACTGGATCACAGGTAACCACCATACCATACACATTGTACCAGCGGTATTGGGGGATAGACGAGCTGGCACCCCCAGATACTAGTATAACGCTAATTGCTGCTAATGGACTCCCATTGACCCAAGTGGGGTATAAACAGGTGGCTATGACAGTGGGGCAAACTGAGCTGCAACACCAGGGTATGATTGTGATCATGAATGAACCCAGTGATCATAACCCGAAGATAGTGCTAGGAACCAATGTGATGGAGCACTGTATGGGTGATGTGTTGGCCCTACTGCAACAGCTGGCCGCCACGGCGGCGGGGAGCCGACAGAGAGCTGTGCAGCGTGAGATCCGAGCCTTGATGTACCGCCAGCATGTAAACTCAACAGGAGGAGAGATTGGTGGAGTGAGAGTGATGGATGTTGCTCCGTTGATTGTGCCCCCTAGGAGTGAGATGATGATCTGGTGTAGGGCAGCAGTAGGGCCTCAGGGGCGTGACTACCCTGCCATAATGGAGCCCATACCCTCCGAGCACTGGCCCACTGTAATGGCCGCCCGAGGGGTGGTAGACGTAAAGAAGGGGAGAGTGCCCGTGAGGGTGCTGAACTGTGGGGAGGAAGAAGTCAGGCTTCCCCGGTATGCCACCATTGCCAAGCTGCTCACCCTGGATCCCCACACCATCCACGAGGCCATTCCCTCAGTCTCCCCACCTACTACCAGCACTCCCCCGCCTCAAGGGGAGATAAATGAGTGGCACCAACAGCTACACGTGGGCACTGATGATACCCCTACACATCACAAAGCAGGGGTATACAGGGTGGTGCGGGAGTATGAACAAGTTTTCAGCAAACATCCACTAGACTTTGGGCAGATCAAAGGGGTCCAACACCACATCCCCACCGGTGAACACCCCCCTATCAAAGAGAGGTACAGGCCTATTCCCCCTGCACATTACCAGTGTGCCAAAGATATGTTGAGGAATATGAAGGAGGCAGGGGTTATTCGGGACAGCTGTAGTCCCTGGGCCGCTCCGTTGGTACTGGTCAAGAAGAAGGATGGTACCATGCGGATGTGTGTGGACTACCGGAAGATTAATCAGATAACACATAAAGATGCCTACCCTCTGCCCCGTATTGAAGAGTCTTTGGCCGCACTGAGAACCGCAAATTACTTCTCTACCCTTGACCTTACCAGTGGGTACTGGCAAGTGGCAGTGGCCCCGGAAGACCGGGAGAAAACCGCCTTCACCACCCCAATGGGGCTCTGTGAATTCAATAGTATGCCGTTTGGGCTGTGCAATGCCCCTGGAACCTTCCAACGGCTGATGGAGTGCTGTCTGGGACATCTGAACTTCGAGACCGTCCTGTTATACCTGGATGATGTGATTGTGTACTCTCAGACGTATGAAGCCCATCTGGAGCACCTAGCCGAGGTGTTCGCGTCCCTTGCCAAATACAGGATGAAGTTGAAGCCCTCCAAGTGCCACCTGCTGAAGCCCAGAGTGCAGTACCTGGGGCATGTGGTGAGTGCGGAAGGTGTCGCCCCCGACCCTGAGAAGATCACTGCCATCCAGGACTGGCCAAGACCAACCACCGTGAAGGAAGTAAGGCAGTTTTTGGGTCTGGTGGGATACTACCGGCGCTTTATTAAGGGGTACACGAAGATGGCTGCTCCCATGCAAGACCTCCTCGTGGGACAGACCAAAGGCGGTAGACCCATCGGAGCCCCACTGGTGTGGGAAGACAGGCATGAGGAATCCTTCCGTCAGCTGAAGGCGGCCTTGACTGGAGAAGAGGTCCTAGCGTACCCTGACTACGGCTGCCCATTCATCCTCTACACAGACGCCAGCAATGTGAGTTTGGGGGCAGTCCTGTCCCAGGTCTAGGAAGGAAAGGAGAAGGTGATTGCCTATGCTAGTCGAAAACTCCGGCCGACTGAAAGGAACCCTGAGAACTACAGCTCCTTCAAGCTCGAGCTCCTGGCACTGGTGTGGGCTATCACCGAGCGGTTCCGCCACTACTTGGCCGCAGCAAAATTCACCGCTTTCACGGATAACAATCCGTTGACTCACCTGGACACGGCCAAGCTGGGCGCGTTGGAGCAGCGGTGGGTGACCAGACTAGCCAACTATGACTTCACCATCAAATACAGGGCCGGTCGTGTCAACATTAATGCTGATGCCCTCTCTCAGATGCCCCACTTGTCAGAAGGTGGGTGCGAGGATGATGACCTCGAGGAGATCGAGTTGCCTGCATTCCACCGGCCACCAACTGAGAAGGTACATGTCCACCAACAACGGGTGAACCTGGATCCGCTGCCCAGTCAGGAGTGGCAGGAAGCTCAAAATCAGGCGCCCGCTGTCCGCCTCGTCAAGACCCTGGTGGAGCGAGGCGCTGCTGGGATGAACCCTGCCGCCCCAGCTGAAGCCCAACGCTTGTGGAAGGAACGGACCCGGCTGTGTCTACATCAGGGGAGATTGTACCGTGAGCTGATCAACCCGAAGACCCATGAGAAAATCCGCCAGTTGGTTATTCCCCAAGCTGATGTACCCACTGTTCTGCAGGCGTACCATGATGGTGCCAGCCACTTCGGGTGGAAGAAGCTGGAGATGCTGTTGAGGGAGCGGTTCTATTGGAGTGGGATGCGGGAGTCTGTGGAGGCCTGGTGTCGAGAGTGCGGTCCTTGTACGTTGAGGAGGAAGGATGAAGCCAGCCAGAAGGCCCCCCTACGCCCGATCGTTACACACCAACCGCTGGAGCTGGTCGCCTTGGACCATGTAAAGCTCACCCCCAGCCGAAGTGGGTACACTTACGCTCTGACCATAGTAGATCATTACTCCCGGTTCATGGTGGTTGTCCCGGTCAAGGACTTAACCGGCCGTACCGCCGCTAGAGCGTTCCAAGCTTACTTCTGTCGACCCCATGGATACCCCGAGAAGGTGCTTACCGACCAAGGTCCAGCCTTTGAGGCGGAGGTGTTCCATGAGTTCTGTCAGCTGTACGGCTGCAAGAAGATCCGGACCACACCTTACCATGCCCAGACCAACGGTATGTGTGAGAAGATGAACCATCTGGTCCTTGGCCTCCTCAAAACGTTGCCGTTGGAGGAGCGGAACCTGTGGCCGGAGAAGCTGCCCGACTTGGTCGATATGTACAACAATATCCCGTCTAGCTCAACGAAGTGCACACCAGCGTATCTGATGAGGGCTCAGCCTGGCCGACTGCCGGTGGACCTGGAAATGGGACTGGAAGCCCCAGAGACACTCCCCTCAATGGCTGAATGGGATACCCGGCGGAGGGTGCAGTACCGACAGATTCAGGAGTATGTGGAGAAGAACCTAAGTCGGAGTCGAGAACAACAGGAGCAGCGCTTCAATCAGAAAGCGTCTGCGGGCCCTTTCCAGCCTGGAGATGTGGTGTTAAAGCGGAAGAGGAAAACCCACAATCTGGATGATCAATGGGAACAAATCCCATACGTCATCCAACCCACAGGATGGGAAGATGGAAAGGCCTACCAGATCAGTCGTGACCAAGGGGGCACCTTGGCCACGGTTTCCCGGGACCATCTGAAAAGGTGCCCACCAGCATTGAGGGCGATGGCTGAAGTACCAGTTCCTCCACCAGCAGAGAAGGCAGAAGAGGTGATCCACACTGTGATGGGTGACTTCCCAGCATACTGGCCTACACAGGTTGGAGGGAGGGCCCACAGCAGAGCAGGCTGGGGCCCAGCCACCACAGGAACCGGTGGCTACCCTCTGGAGGGGAAGGACAGATCCCGCTCGGGTAACTTGTGCTGGACTGGGGGCAAGGGGTGCTGCCTGGGTTTTAGGGGCAGCATCAGGGCCAGGTTACTTGGGTGGGAGAGAGCGGAGACCATAACCGTTAACCGTTTTAATTAATGTTTGCAACGTTTAAGAACCGAACCTCCCGATGTGGGATGATGTCATAACTTGTATATATGTTACCGTTTTATCTTTACAGAAAAACAAAAGGAAAATAAAACCGGTGTTGGATGGGCAGCCCGAGGACGGTCTGCGTTTTGCTAAGGGGGAATGTGACGCCCTGGGCAAGCAAGGGGTCACAGGTCACAACATCACATGCACCCCACAATCCCGGCAGGTACATCTAAGCTAACCTAAAATCCTTGTTGCCTTCCTCCAGGGGCTGATGTCCACACCAGGGGGTGGGCCAGGCGGTTGGCTCCGCCCACCGATGAGTTCACAGCCCTGGAGGCGGGAGAACCAGGCAGTTAAGCTAGAGAAGTGAAGGAGTAAACAGTACAGTTTAGGAAGTGAAAGTAGAAGGAGGTGAAGTGGTAGAGGAGCTTGAGTGAAGAAGTAAAAAGGAACAGTTAAGAAAGCCTGAAGTTGGTCCGGGTGTGTGCCCCGGACTGAGACAGCAAGGTCAGCAGACGGCGGTGATAGTCTGCAGGGGGACTGTTTGGAGGTTGCTGGAAGGACCGCGGACGGATGGTGACCCGGCGGTACTGGAGCAGTATACGAAGAACAGTCAGCACCAGGGCAGGGGCCTTTCGGATCCCGGCAAGGCTAGGAGTTGCCATAATTTGCCAAATCCGTCAGTGAAGGGGACCTCTGTCTCCTAACAACCAAGTCCCGATTGAAGGCAACAGTCCGACCGTTAAGGGGAGACACCGCCACCGCCAAGGCACCAGTTTCCCAGGGCCAGCGCCTGCGGGCAAGAGAGGGGCTCCTCCGGCCCATATCCAAACCAGGGAGCGGGTAACCGGTGGGGACCCATCGCTACCAAGAGACTTTACATAGGTGCAAGGAAGAGACTGTCACCGCTAACTGCAGGGAACCGCAGCACCGTAACCATCCGAGGGACCCGTCCAACCAGCCGTTTGTTTACCGAGAACTGTGTCGTGTTTACTGGCTGAGTGAGTACCTCCGTGACGTGCGGCACAGCGCTGCCCCTGCGCCCCTGCACCTTCACAGGCCCCATACCCGCCTGTCCACCATACCAACCCCATCACTGGGCCCCGGGATCACCAAAACCCCTACCCACGGAGGGGCAAATCAACAACTGGCTGCTCCGTACCATCACTCCCGGGCTCCCCAGACAGAGCAGCGGTGGTGTCCACTTAATCACCACAACCGTGGGTGGTGTCACGGACAATAAACTATCCGAAAACCCAATCCCCTTTCACTCACGGGCGAGGAGCGCCGCTCAAATCCCCGGGATCCGGCCCATCGCTCGAGCCACCGAGCAGCAGCAGGCCGCAGCAGCCGCGGCAGCCGGACCCGAGCAGAGGGAGAGCGCGGCGTCCCCCCCCTCCGCCCGCGACACTACCAAAACCTTCAATGTGAACACAGCCTATAATGGGAACACAGCCTATAATGGGAACACAGCCTATAATGGGAACACAGCCTATAATGGGAACACAGCCTACAATGGGAACACAGCCTACAATGGGAACACAGCCTACAATGGGAAAACAGCCTACCATGGGAACACAGCCTACATTGTGAACATAGCCTATGATGAGACCAAAACCTACAATGGGAACACAGCCTACAATGGGAACACAGCCTACAATGGGAACACAGCCTACAATGGGAACACAGCTTATAATGGGAACACAGCCTATAATGGGAACACAGCCTACAATGGGAACACAGCCTACAATGGGAACACAGCCTACAATGGGAACACAGCCTATAATGGGAACACAGCCTATAATGGGAGCCCAGCCTACAATGGGAACCCAGTCTATAATATGAACACAGCCTATAATAGGAACATAGCCTACAATGGAAACACGGCCTACGACTGGAGCAAAACCTACAATTTGAACACAGCCTAAAATGTGAACACAGGCTACAATGTGAACACAGAAAGAAAAGCCAACAGGATCTGAGAGCGGCAAGCATCATATAAAAATGCAAATTCACGGACTTATTCCAACTGTACTATAATACAAAATGAAATTTTTAGCAAATAATTGATCAATTCTTTGAGCCACCCCTGCCAACGTCACGGCAATCTCAATAGGCGGGTCCTACTCTATATTATGCATTTCTTGTGCCAAGCGGCTTCTAGATAAAAAATTAAAAGCAGAACCATAATGGAGCACACATACCTGTAACCTGTATATAACAGCTTCCATGTCGCAAAAAGAGGCAACTGCGGATAAAAGGCCAGCCCAGGTCCCAGCATGTGCCGCAGACGCCACACACACCAGGACAATATCAGAACTGACCCTCCCAGTGCCAGACCAGCAACCATAAAGGCGGACCAGACCTAACTATTTAGCATTGCCTGTGGAAAAAGGTGAGGCAACTGAATGTGAACAGCTACCAACAGGAGGAAGATATATTGCAAACCAAAGTCAGGCGCTCATAGCATGGTGGTGACCAGCCACCAGACCAATGTAGCATAACTTCAACCACAAAAAATCCGTGAATTTGCACTTTTATATGATGCATGCCACTCTCAGATCACGCTGGCTCTTCTTTCTCTTTTCAATGTGAACACATATAGGATTTGTCAATACAAAAAAAAGAGGACTGGATTTAGGCGGTGGGTGGCCCAGGACCCATTTTGGAGGGAGGCCCACTTTTCAAGGTGTTGCAATGTGTAATACAAAATGAAATGAACGCAAATTTATTTACAAATATCATTTACGCAGAGTCATTCAGGTAAAATCAGTCATTTTTTACAATCCAGGCACTTTCCTTGATTTTCGTGCTGCAAAATCACTAATGATGTCACTAAAGTCCAATTCACGCAGTATATCTGACTCGATTCTCATGATAGCCAAATGTACCCCATCCTGGCATGTTCCCCCATGCTAGTAAATATCCTCCTTCCTGGTAAATGTACCCCATCCTGGTAAATGACCCCCTTCCTGGAAAATGTACCCCATCCTGGCATGTTACCCCATCTTGGTAAATGTACTCCCATCCTGTCAAATGTACCACCATCCTGGCATGATTTCCCCCATCCTGCCATGTTTTCCCAAATCCTGCCATGTTTTCCCCCATTCATCCTTGCATGTTTTCCCCCATGCTGCCATGTTTTCCCCATCCTTGCATGTTTCCCCATCCTTCCATGTGTCCCCTATCCTTCCATGTTTCCCCCATTCTTCCATGTTTTCCCCATCATTCCATGTTTTCCCCCATACTGCCATGTTTTCCCCCACACTGCCATGTTTTCCCCCACACTGCCATGTTTCCCCCCACACTGCCATGTTTCCCCCATACTGCCATGTTTCCCCCATCCTTCCATGTTTCCCCCAACCTTCCATGTTTCCCCCATTCTTCCATGTTTCCCCATCCTTCCATGTTTTCCCCCATCCTTCCATGTTTCCCAATCCTTCCATGTTTCCCCCATCCTTCCATATTTCCTCCCCTCCTTCCATGTTTCCTCCCATCCTTCTATTTTCCCCATCCTTCAATTTTCCCCCATCATTCCATGTTTCCCCCATTCTTCCATGTTTCCCCCATTCTTCCATGTTTCCCCCATCCTTCCATGTTTCCCCAATACTGCCATGTTTTCCCCCATACTGCCATGTTTTCCCCATACTGCCATGTTTCCCCCTTGCTGCAATGTTTTCCCCCATACTGCCATATTTCCCCCATGCTGCCATGTTTACCTCCACCTTGACACAGCCGCTGCCGCAAACAGTTTAAAAAAAACCAAAAACTTCACCTTCCAGCACCCACTCCACTGCTGCGCGCCGCTGGGTCGGGTCCTCAGTTCCTGCACTGCCACCAGTCGTCATTATGCCGGCTCCTAGGAAACAGGCCTGCGGCCTAGGAGAGCAGGAGTGTCAGAGCGAGGAGAAATGTCTCCTCTTGCTCTGCTCCAACACAACTTTGAACTGCCGGCAGAATCACACTGACAGTTCAAAGTGGCTGAATGAGGCGACAGCACGTGTACCGACAGAAAGGGCTCTGTGTGCTCTATCTGGCACGAGTGCCATAGGTTCGCGATCACTGTCCTAGAAGCTTCTGTTGTGGTTGGAGAAGGCTACTGAATGCCATAAGCTAAGCATTAGGTGCAGGTACTAAGGAAGTCTGGCTAGCCAGGGCAGTGGATGCAGACGCAGGTGCCATGACTCTGTGCCAGCCACTGAGATGAAGGACCGTAGCCAGGTCCCTGCACTTTCAATAGTTTCTCTTTTGTTAAATTTTCTTTATCATTAGAAACGGTTCACAGCAAAGAGACGTGTATTTTACAGGATTTCAGATATTTATCCCTATATTGGTGGGAGGCCCCCACTTGGTGGGTGGCTCAGGGCCCGGGCCCCTTTGGCCCCCCCTAAATCCGGGGGTACAAAAAACATACAAAGATATCACCAATAATTAAAATATATAAATAATTTAATCTATTTACTTGTAAGGGGATGTGTACATGCCGGACAATGTAATAGACCCTCGGTGAAATTGTGTACAACGAAAAGGAAAAAGGAGAAAAACCGAGATATGGTCTAAAATTATGAAGGTTTTATTATCAATTAAAAAAAATTATGCAGAATTGATAATATAGGGTACAGCGACAACAACAAAAAATCCTACAAGGGCATGCGGAGAAAAATGGAGCGCACACGTGAAAGACATAATGTACACAAGAACATAAGCTGCATTCCTGAGCACAGGGGCAATTAGTAAATAAAAAGATAACCGATAAATAGTAAGGTGCATATATGCAAGTGAATACATACAGAGGCACACAAGGTAAAAAAAAGTAAAAAAATATATATATGGTACACACAGTATATGTGTGTATATTTATATATACAGTATATATATATATATATATATATATATTTTTATATATATATACATATATATATATATATATATATATAAAAATATACATATATATATATATATATATATATATATATATATATAAATATGTAATAGAGTGCAGGTATGTTATTCATTTAACTAAATACCAATAGGTATAAATAACTTTAATATAAATGATTGCACATCATTTAGTTATGTCTGGGGATCACTATATCTATTGCACCATAAACAATTGAATGCAGCAGAAATTAAGGCCTATTGCACATCAGAAAGTTTCTATTGCACTTAAACTAATACACTGCAGTATATGGAGGAGCCTATTGCACGTAAAGGCATAAGAAACTAGCGCAATGCAGCATATAAAAGGTCCTATTGCAACTAAATATACGTTATTGGGTAGCACTATACCAACTCATATTGCATATATAACTGCTGTAAGGTGCAAGACAGTGTCAGGAAGAGCATATATAAGTCAATGCTACAGAGCAATGCAATACAGCTGAAGTTGAAAATATGAAAGCATCATAATAAATAAAGAGCACAAAGGATTACCTGATAGATGGAGGCACCCATACGAGACCATGCTGAACACCCACCCCAACGCGTGTTTCGACGTTCCTTCATCAGGGTATCACCATTGTATTTTTAACTTTTTCTATTGCTTTATTTATTTTTACTTTTTCATATTTGTTTTTTTTTACTTTTGTGGTAATTATAATTATTATTTATTTCTCTATTTTTTTAATTTTCTCGCATATGGTTGTCATTAATTAACTTTGTAATTTCAGATTTGGATAAGTTAAGCAATTTTTCTTTTTTTTTTGAGCATACAAAAAAATATAAAATACATTTTTATATATATATATATATATATATATATATATATATATATATATATATATATATATATACCGTATATATATATATATATATATATATATATATATAAAGCTGGGTGCATGTGTGTGTGTGTGTGTGTGTGTGTGTATCCGCTAAAGGAATCCGCACTGTTGCATTTACAATCAACACATTTTTCACAGAGACCCCATGTGAGCATCGTAAACTATGCTTTGAGGGGAAATTTTAACTCCACACTTTACAGTTATTTGCCAAAAAACCTGCTTTCATTAAAGTCAATGCAGATGGAAGCTACAGGTCATTAATAGGAGCTGTGATTGGTCGCTATAGGCAACGAAGGACATTTTTAGTATAAGAAGCTTATGTGTGAGGTAATATGATTTTGGCAGAGACAGACACACACAAACAGAGACACAGAGAGACAGAGACACACAGAGACAGACACAGAGACAGACACACAGAGACACACATACAGTAACACACAAACACAAAGAGAGAGACACACAGAGACAGAGACACATACACAGAGACACGCAGAGACAGAGACACATACACAGAGACACACAGAGACAAAGACACATACACAGAGACACACACAGACAAAGACACATACACAGAGACACACAGAGACAGAGACACATACACAGAGAAACACAGAGACAGAGACATACACAGAGACACAGACAGACACACAGAGACAAACACACAGAGACAGAGACACACAGACAAAGAAATAGATAGACACAGAGACAGAGACACACAGAGACAGACACACAGAGACACACACACACACACACAGATACAAAGAGAGAGGGAGGCAGACAGAGACAGAGAGGGAGACAGACAGAGTGGGAGAGAGGGAGAATAGGAGAGAGACAGTTACTATCCCGGGCAACGCCGGGTACTACAGCTAGTATATACATAATCTTAGGTCTTTCCATTTTCTTTAGTCTCGGCATTTTCTTTAGTCTCGGCATTAGTTGGACCATCTGCACCTTCACTTTTCCGTCAGATAGACCTGGCATTATCTCTCCCAGGAATCTCAGGACACGGTCTTTTGGAATCTGTATGTTTTCCAGCAGGTTGAATCGCAAACATGATTTTTTTTTCTTTAAATTGCGGACGTCATGGCGGAGTGGCGTATTTGTAGAAATTCCCCCCCACTTGTTCTAAACACACCTGGCAAAACTCAAAAGGCTCCGAACCCGCGTGCAGGACAGCAGCACCCCTGACTATAGGAGACTTTAATTAACCAATATATATGTTCTCTCTAATCAAGGCCAAGTCAAAACATCTTTAAGTTATTTCATCCCAGACAAATTAAAGTGGCTGGGAGCAGACCGGCCGTCTGGGGAAGGAACGAGGCGAAATATCAAATCTGTATAACAGAGAGCTTTCTGAAAACTGGAAGCAAACTGCAGAACTATCTCATAAAGGAGATCTTTCAGCGGCATTTTCTACAGAATTAGGAACATGAAAATAAAGAAGGCAGAACTGTACTCGCATCGCTTTGATCAACATTCGCTGCCAATCACATAATGGCTTCTGAGGAGGCTAAACAGGCAATTTAGAGGGATGGTGCAGATCTCGAAAGGATTTACACCGTGTCTTTTATAACACTAAATTAGGAAGACCTCACACATATTCCGGGACCACAGAGACAGTGCTCAGTAATACAGGGTCCGGCTGTCGACTGAAGGAAATTAATAAACAGGATGTTATTATGATGATACCTCCAACTGCTGGGAAAGACAGAGGCAGAACTTCATGTATCTGATGAGCTACAGCAGATTTCTGGATGATCAGGTACAATTCTGGGTGGTCATCCCGAGCCCCCATACAGTGTCAGACTGGGGTCCATTGTTTTTACCAAATTTAAAGGCTATGGACACCTCTGCGCATCATGTGGTTTTTTTTTTAATTATTAGAGGGTTGTCGCGGGCGGAGGAGGGGACGCTGCGCTCACCCACTGCTCGGGTCCGGCTGCTGTTGCTGCTGCTCGGTGGCTCGAGCGGTGGGCCGGATCCCGGGGACTCGAGTGGTGTTCCTCACCCGTGAGTGAAAGGGGGTGGTGTGGTTTAGGGATATTGTCCGTGACGCCAACCACGGTTGTGGTGAGGTTGTGACACCACCGCTGCTCTGGACGGGGATCCCGGGAGCGATGACAGGGAGCAGCTTGGATGTTGGTTCTTCCCTCCGTGGGTAGGGGGGTTGGTTGTCCCGGGGACCGGTGAGGGGTAGGGATGGATGGCAGGCGGGTTACGGGGCCTGGTGAGGTGCAGGGTCGCGGGGGCAGCACTGTGCCGCACGGCACGGTGGTACTCACTCAGCCAATGATGAATGCAAAGTCTCCGGTAAAACAAACGGCTGGATGGATGGGTCCCACAGACGGCTGCAGTGTTTTTCCCCTGACCCCAGGTTGGTAGTGTAAGTCCTTTCCTTCACCTTCGTGTACGCTCCTCCTGTGCTCCGGTTTCCAGCTGGCTCCCCGGTTCGGTACCAGACGGGCCACTACCCTGTCCCGGCTACCTACGGTTCCACCAAGACTGTCTTCCCGGCTCCTGCAGACGGCCACTACCGTCTGCCTCACTGGCTACACGAGGGACCTAGGCTCCAACCTAGGCCCCAGTCTGCGTCTGCCTCTCTGCAGACCTCCTCTCTCTTCCTCTGCCTGGACTTGTCTGCGTTGTTTCCTGCCTCAGACCAGCTAGACTCCTGGGTGGGCGTCTCCATCTGCCTGACTCCGCCCACCTGGTGTGTCTGTCTGAACCCGAGGGAGGAAATCAGGTCTCACTGGGGATGCCTGCTGTGAACTGCTGGGGGGTGGGGTTGTGTGTGTGTTGTTACCTGTGGCCCCTGGCTTGTCCAGGGCGCCACATTCCCCCTTAGTAAAATGCAGACCGTCCGCGGGCTGCCCGTCCATCACCGGTTTTATTTTCACAAACTGAAAAAGAATAAAACATTTTTTTTTTTAAACATTTTCACACATGCATTTTTTTTTTCTTCATACAACTCTCCTTACGGGAGGCATATCACCTCAACCGTTGCAACAACAATACACTTTTAATAAGAACAACGGAACGGGTCCTTCAGTCACCCACCCAAACAACCTGGCCCTGATGCTGCCCCTAAGAAAATGGGCAGCACCCCTTGACCCCAGTCCAAGAACGGGCCCAGATTTGTTAACGGGATGGGTACTTTGCTGCCGTTGCGGCCGGGCGGACTGCCGGAGCCGTCGTCATCTCCGTCGCGGCCGGGCGGACTTGCGGGGGCCGTCGTCATCGGCGGTGCGGCTGGGATGGAAGCCGGGACCGGTGGCAGGGCGGTGACAAAGATAAGGCCTGGGGACCCCAGGTCTGGGCCCTCCCTCACAGACGCTGCGAGCTCCGCTACCGGTGACAGGGGTAACAGGTCGGTCGGGGCGTTGGCCGCGGGCACTGAGGTTTCAGCGGTGCCGGACGGACGGGACATTTCGTGCAGCGGTGCTCCAGGAACCAAATACTGGCAGAGTCCTGGCGTCCCTGCTTCCACAGCCGCGGTTCACATGCAGCTAGTCGCCATCCGTCCCCCTTAGTCTTTTTCCGGCTCCCCCTCTACAGGGGCGCGGTTTCGGCTTTCGCGCCTCCACTGCTCGGGAAGACGCTCGAGCAAGGACTTTTCGCGCCCAAAATGGCGGCTTCTCAAGTTTTTCGGCCGGACACCTCCGGCGGTCACAAGGCGCACCTCTACCAGACGGCAGAGCGGTAAGATCCTGTTCGTAACGCCAAGTTGTCGCGAGTGGAGGAGAGGACGCTGCGCTCACCCACTGCTCGGGTCCGACTGCTGTTGCTGCTGCTCGGTGGCTCGAGCGGTGGGCCGGATCCCGGGGACTTGAGTGGCGTTCCTCGCCCGTGAGTGAAAGGGGGTGATGTGGTTTAGGGATATTGTCCGTGACGCCAACCACGGTTGTGGTGAGGTTGTGACACCACCGCTGCTCTGGACGGGGATCCCGGGAGCGATGACAGGGAGCAGCTTGGATGTTGGTTCTTCCCTCCGTGGGTAGGGGGGTTTGTTGTCCCGGGGACCGGTGAGGGGTAGGGATGGATGGCAGGCGGGTTACGGGGCCTGGTGAGGTGCAGGGTCGCGGGGGCAGCGCTGTGCCGCACGGCACGGTGGTACTCACTCAGCCAGTGATGAATGCAAAGTCTCCGGTAAAACAAACGGCTGGATGGATGGGTCCCACAGACGGCTGCAGTGTTTTTCCCCTGACCCCAGGTTGGTAGTGTAAGTCCTGTCCTTCACCTTCGTGTACGCTCCTCCTGTGCTCCGGTTTCCAGCTGGCTCCCCGGTTCGGTACCAGACGGGCCACTACCCTGTCCCGGCTACCTACGGTTCCACCAAGACTGTCTTCCCGGCTCCTGCAGACGGCCACTACCGTCTGCCTCACTGGCTACACGAGGGACCTAGGCTCCAACCTAGGCCCCAGCCTGCGTCTGCCTCTCTGCAGACCTCCTCTCTCTTCCTCTGCCTGGACTTGTCTGCGTTGTTTCCTGCCTCAGACCAGCTAGACTCCTGGGTGGGCGTCTCCATCTGCCTGACTTCGCCCACCTGGTGTGTCTGTCTGAACCCGAGGGAGGAAATCAGGTCTCACTGGGGATGCCTGCTGTGAACTGCTGGGGGGGGGGTGTTGTTACCTGTGGCCCCTGGCTTGTCCAGGGCGCCACAGGGTCATGATGTGACTGCAGGATGGTGAGGGACATGGTACTCCTATGCTGTCCCTCACCTCAGTGTTACCCCTAATGGTGGAGATGTCTGTGTCCTCTCTTGACCAGATCTGATCTGTTACCCCCCCCAGGGAAGGAAGAGGCAGGAGTGTGATGGTAACACAGATTAAGATAGACAAGGAACACCAAAGTCAGACACACTGCAAAGTCACAGTTACAAACAGTAAGAGACTAAAGGGTACTTTACACACTGCGATCTCGCTACCGATATCGCTAGAGTGCGTACCCACCCCCGTCGGTTGTGCGACATGGGCAAATCGCTGCCCGTAGCGCACAACCTCGCTTACACCCGTCACACGGACTTACCTGCCCTGCAACGTCGCTCTAGCCGGTGAACCGCCTTCTTATTAATGGGGCGGTCCATGCGGCGTCACAGCGACGTCACACGGCAGCCGTCCAATAGAAGCGGAGGGGCGGAGATGAGCGGGACGTAACATGCCGCCCACCTCCTTCCTTCCTCATTGCTGGTGGACGCAGGTAAGGAGATGTTCGTCGCTCCTGCGGTGTCACACAAAGAGATGTGTGCTGCCGCAGGAACGACGAACAACATCATACCTGCAACATTATGCAAAGGAGCGACATGTCAAAGATCATTGATTTTGAATGATTTTGCGATCGTTGATCATCGCTCCTTGGTGTCACACGCTGCGATGTCGCTAACGGCGCCGGATGTGCGTCACTAACAACGTGACCCCGATGATATATCGTTAGCGATGTTGCAGTGTGTAAAGCACCCTTAAGGAGAAAAGCAAGAGCAGGGAGGTAGCAACAAAAAAACAACAACGACACACAGACCTCACATCCAGTCTATATTACAGGGAGAGACACACAGACCTCACATCCAGCCTATATTACTGGGAGAGACACAGGACTCACATCCAGCCTATAATACTGGGAGAGACACAGGACTCACATCCAGCCTATATTACTGGGAGAGACACACAGACCTCACATCCAGCCTATATTACTGGGAGAGACACACAGCCCTCACATCCAGCCTATATTACTGGGAGAAACACACAGACCTCATATCTAGCCTATATTACTAGGAGAGACGCACAGACCTCACATCCAGCCTATATTACTGGGAAAGACACACAGAGCTCACATCCAGCCTATATTTCTGGCAGAGACGCACAGACCTCACATCTAGAATATATGACTGGGAGAGACACAGACCTCACATGGAGCCTATATTACTGGGAGAGACACACAGACCTGACATCCAGGATATATTACTGGGAGAGACACACAGAGCTCACATCCAGCCTATATTACTGGGACAGATTCACAGACCTCACATCCAGCCTATATTACTGGGAGAGACACACACAGCTCATATCCAGCCTATATTACTGAGAGAGACACACAGAGCTCACATCCAGGCTCTATTACTGGGAGAGACACACAGAGCTCACATCCAGGCTATATTACTGGGAGAGACACACAGAGCTCACATCCAGGCTATATTACTGGGAGAGACACACAGAGCTCACATCCAGCCTATATTACTGGGAGAGACACACACAGCTCATATCCAGCCTATATTACTGGGAGAGACACACAGAGCTCACATCCAGGCTATATTACTGGGAGAGACACACAGCCCTCACATATCTAGCCTATGTTAACACCTGAACCACTCACAGCAATAATGTAAAACAATCTGGATCACAACACCTCACCAGACCAGCATAGAGAAGCTATAGCTGGCATTAATGAAATAGTCCAGCAAGCAAGAATATATAGGAGTGGAGTGAATGTGATTGGCTCCCCCCACAGCATGTGACCAAAGAGACTAACAAGCAGCCCAGCAGAAATTAACTCTTGCTAGCCTGCCTAAACCTGTGTGTCGAGTCGACACCTACATCTCTCTGCTCTGATCACAGACATCAGAAAAGTTAGCAGGTAGAGTGCCATAATTTATAGTGTCCATAGTTCCTGATGCCGCCATGACTATTGGTGATGCCTGCGAAAATCTCCTTGTGACATTGTTTGATTACTGCCAAAATGTAGTGTTAAGCAACTTTATAACTAGTCTTCACTAAAATGTTTCTGCCATGTTTGTCTTGCCGAGGCGCTGTTGACCTCTGGAAAAAAATTACAAATCCATCAGAGGTCCTGCTCCTGATGGCTCTATCTGGGTTCCCACTCCCTTGTCTTAGTTTTATGTCTTTTTCAGACGCCCGTACTTGTCGGTGCGATCATGGACTTCAATATACGGAGTAGCCGTGGTTCTTCCGACCCGAGGGTGACATCTTTATATATTTTCATGAGACTGCCACACTGGGGTCGGGAGACTGGCGGCTAGTCCATGCACTGCAGTTCGAAATTGGACCCATGTGCGCAGATGTCTGAATGAGCCCTTAGAGATAGAGGCAGTTGTACACAGATCATTGCAGAATAGAAAAGAGAGAAAGTATCTACAGTCTCAGGGAGGGCAGAGAAATCAGGTTACAGATATGTAAGAAAGTACATGAAGGGTAAAAAACTGCAGGATAGAAGCTGTGCTGATATATCAGCTAATGAAGAATAAAGCATCCCAGATACAGTCTTCACATTCAGCCTATACAAAAGAGAGAAATGCACAAAACCTGCATCCAATCTTTAGTAGGGGTAAAAACACTTCCAGCCTATACTACAGAGATTTACACAGACCTTACATCCAGCCTATATTAAACTGAGAAACAACATAACTAACATCCAGCCTATACTACAGTGAGAAACATATCCATTTATCTTACTGGTAAAGACACACAGACCTCACATCCAGCCTATATTACTGGGAGAGATACACAGAACCTGACATCCAGCCTATTTTACTGGCAGAGACCTACAGTCCTCACATCTAGCCTATATTACTGGGAGATACCTACAGTCCTCACATCCAGCCTATATTACTGGGAGAGATGCACAGAGCTCACATCCAGCCTATATTACAGGGAGAGACACACAGAGCTCACATCCAGCCTATATTACTGGGAGAGACGCACAGACCTCACATCCAGCCTATATTACTGGGAGAGACAGACAGACCTCACATCCAGCCTATATTACTGGGAGATACCTACAGTCCTCACATTCAGCCTATATTACTGGGAGAGACACACAGAGCTCACATCCAGCCTATATTACTGGGAGAGACAGACAGACCTCACATCCAGTCTATATTACCGGGAGATACCTACAGTCCTCACATCCAGCCTATATTAATGGGAGAGACACACAGATCTCACATCCAGCCTATATTACTGGGAGATACCTACAGTCCTCACATCCAGCCTATATTACTGGGAGAGACACACAGAGCTCACATCCAGCCTATATTACTGGGAGAGACACAGACCCCACATCCAGCCTATATTACTGAAAGAAATGCCCAGAACTCCCATCCAGCCGATATTACTGGGAGAGATACACAGATCTCACATCCAGCCTATATTACTGAGAGAAATGCCCAGGACTCCCATCCAGCCAATATTACTGGGAGAGATACACAGATCTCACATCCAGCCTATATTACTGAGAGAAACGACCAGAACTCCCATCCAGCCAATATTACTGGGAGAGATACACAGATCTCACATCCAGCCTATATTACTGGGAGAGACACACAGAGCTCACATCCAGCCTGTATTACTGGGAGAGACACACAGACCTCACATCCAGCCTGTATTACTGGGAGAGACACACAGACCTTACATCCTGTCTATATTACCGGGAGAGATCTACAGACCTCACATTCAGCCTATATTACTGGGAGAGATACACAGACATTACATCCAGCCTATATTATTTGGAGAGATACACAGAACCTGACATTACTGGGAGAGACACACAGTCCTCCCATACAGCCTATATTACTGGGAGAGACACACAGACCTCACATCCAGCCTATATTACTGGGAGAGACACACAGACCTCACCTCCAGCCTATATTACTGGGAGAGACCTACAGACCTCACATTCAGCCTATATTACTGAGACACACAGGTTATCACATCTAGCCTATATTACTGGGAAGGACACATAGAGCTCACATGCAGTCTATATTACCATTGAGAGACCTACAGACCTCACATCCAGCCTATATCACTGAGAGAGACACACAGACCTCACATCCAGCCTATATTAGTGGAAGAGATACAAAGACCTCACAGCCAGCCTATATTACTGGGAGAGACCTACAAACCCCACATCCAGCCTATATTAAAGGAGAAACACACAGACCTCACATCCAGCCTATATTAGTGGAAAAGATACAAAGACCTCACATCCAGCTTATATTACCGGGAGAGACCGACAGACGCCACATTCAGCCTGTATTACTGAGAAAGATGCATAGACCTCACATCCAGCCTATATGACTGGGTAAGCTATCGGGATGAGCCGAGTAAAGTCCCGTAATCCATTGAATGCAACAATTCTGGGAGGTTGCAGGCTGCTATTTTTAGGCTGGGAGGCCACATAATCATGGATTTCCCCAGACTGAGAATACCAGCCCCCAGCTGTTGGCTTTATCTTGGCTGGGTATAAAAATTAAAGGAGACTGCACGTCGTTTTTTTAAATTATTTATATAAATAATTTTTTAAAAAAGCCACATGGGGTCCCTCTTATTTTGATACACAGCCAAGATAAGCACACAGCTTGGGGCTGCAGCCTGTAGACATATGCTTTATCTGTGCTGGGTATCACAATATTTGGGGACGTTACGTCAATTTTTAAATTTATTTATTTTTACCCCACTATAAGGATGCAGACAGCTGGTATAATTTCAACCAATCACAAATGCTGTCACAAAGAGTGGGGGCGAGGTCTGCCTGCAACCAATGAGAGACACATTATTACTGGTAGGTGGGGGAAGCAGTGAATATGTATGAGGGTTAATGAGAGAACCCGGAAGCAGTGTGACCGCCGCGGGGAAGGCCGCTATGTTTAACGCTCCTGCTCTAATGCACCTGGCTCTTTCTACCACTGTTTTACATCACAATGTTTGGGTACCCATAGACTTATATGGGCATCCAGGCAGATGTTCGGGTTCAAGTCCGGTCCCAAACTGGATTTTAATTTTGTATGGACGGACACACCAACCTCGAACATTTGTGAGTTTGCTCACCTCTAGTCATGTACACTTTACGCTTAATAATATAATATATACTGTATATATATTTATTTTTTTTTATTTCTCTTATTTTTACAAAAATATTTTGTAATATCTTATATTATATTATTAATCTTATTATATTATTGCATTGTTATTACATTATTATTAATTAATTATTTAATATGATTATATTATTATTATTACCATATATAAATATATATATATATATATATATATATATATATATATATATATAGTAATAATAATAATAATAACAACATAATTCTATAATATAATCAATTAATAATAGAATAATGTAATAATATAATATATTATTAATTAGGAATAATAATGTCATAACATAATTTATTAATAATAAAATATATATATATATATATATATATATATATATATATGAAGCATATAATATATATATATATAAAATATATAATATATATCTATATTATATAATATATATTATATTATATTATATAATATTATATTATATATTATGTTATATATTTTTATTTATTTATTTTCTTTTTAATTTTTTTTTTTACAAATATATATATATATATTTGTAAAAAAAATAATTAAAAGTAAAAATAAATAAATAAATAAAAATATATAACATAATATATATTATATAATATAAATATTATGTAATATATATATCTTTTAACAAAAATATTTTGTAATATACATATAAAATAATAAATATATATAATATTTATATATATATATATATATATATATATATATATATATATATATATATATATATATATATATATATATAAAATATTATATATACAGATATATAATATGTATATATAACAAAATATTTTTGTAAACAAAAAAATATAGATATTTTTTATTATTATTATTTATTTATTTTATATTTTTTAATTATTTTTTTACAAAAATATTTTGGGAGTCCTCACAAATCAGTCAATCAACCAATCAATGTCTATTTCTATATATAATTACATAATATGTAGGTTCTGCTATAAATAAATCTGTATACATAGATGTATACATAGCTATAACTGTTAATATAAACCTGGAGTTAATGTATTTATTTACTCTGCGCCGTCCCTGCAGTACGGAGCATTTGGGGATACATATATATATATATATATATATATATATATATATATATATATATATATATATATACAGGATTTGCTTCCTAGCATTTAGCTTTTTATAAACTCTCCTCTGAAATAGGTTTCTATGAAAAGATTATATGAAAAAAAAAGACCGTCCAAATATATAAAGCTGCATTGCCACCCAAAATGTATCAATATTTAAAGACTCATTACAAATTTGGAAGTGGTTTGGAGTGGTATGTTTTCTTCCTCTAAAATAAACTCGTTACACTGTCTACTATATTCCCGCTAAGCTATATTTATGTTTTTGCCAGATGAAAATATCAAGTCCTACTATTTATTTCAATAGCGCTCTGTGGGTCTAAGGTATATGTCTTAAAGGGGCAGCTCCCTTTACATACTGAAGATTCAGCTTTTCATTTCCAGCAGTCTCTGTCATCTCTCCCCTGTAGATGTATTACAAGAAAAGATTTAACTCTATGTAAATAATCAACAAATAAAAATAAAGTCAGACTTGTTCTATTCCCTAAAATAAGATTTAATGTATACATGAGTTTACTAATCTGTGCAACTTTCCGACTCCATTACATTCCCCGCCTGCGCCTATTACTTTTATTTTTTATTTTAATGATGTGAAGTGAGCTCTATGGTATCAGAATAGCTGATGTTGTCTGTGTATTTCTGGAAAACCCCTTTAAGATGCCTCTATTGGTAATAAATAATTGTTTCCATTCATGCTACCATCATGGCTTCCATTATTTATCTATTCTCTATCATATTTCACACTTTTATCCATGTATAATTTAATCTTTTATCTATCTATCTATCTCTCTATCTATCTATCTATCTATCCCTCTATCTATCTATCTATCTATCTATCTATGTATCTATCTATCTATCTATCTATCTATCCATCTATCTATCTATCTATGTATCTATCTATCTATCTATCTATCTATCTATCCCTCTATCTATCTATCTATCTATCTATCTATCTATCTATCCCTCTATCTATCTATCTATCTATCTATCTATCTATCTATCTATCCCTCTATCTATCCCTCTATCTATCTATCTATGTATCTATCTATCTATCTATCTATCCCTCTATCTATCTATCTATGTATCTATCTATCTATCTATCTATCCCTCTATCCCTCTATCTATCCCTCTATCTATCCCTCTATCTATCTATCTATCTATCTATCTATCTATCTATCTATCTATCTATCTATCTATCTATCCCTCTATCTATCTATCCCTCTATCTATCTATCTATCTATCTATCTATCTATCTATCCCTCTATCTATCTATCTATCTATCTATCTATCTATCTATCTATCTATCTATCTATCTATCTATCCCTCTATCTATCTATCTATCTATCTATCTATCTATCTATCTATCTATCTATCTATCCCTCTATCTATCTATCCCTCTATCTATCTATCTATCTATCCCTCTATCTATCTATCTATCTATCTATCTATCCCTCTATCTATCTATCTATCTATCTATCCCTCTATCTATCTATCTATCTATCTATCCCTCTATCTATCCCTCTATCTATCTATCTATCTATCTATTTATCTATCCCTCTATCTATCTATCTATCTATCCCTCTATCTATCTATCTATTTATCTATCCCTCTATCTATCTATCTATCTATCTATCTATCTATATCTATCCCTATCTCTATCTATCTATCCCTCTATCTATCTATCTATCCCTCTATCTATCTATCTATCTATTTATCTATCTATCTATCCCTCTATCTATCTATCTATCTATCTATCTATCTATCTATCCCTCTATCCATCTATCTATCTGTCTATCTATCTCTCTATCTATATCTATCCCTATCTCTATCTATCTATCCCTCTATCTATCTATCTATCTATCTATCTATCCCTCTATCTATCTATCTATCTATCCCTCTATCTATCTATCTATCTATCCCTCTATCTATCTATCTATCTATCTATCTATCCCTCTATCTATCTATCTATCTATCCCTCTATCTATCTATCTATCTATATCTATCTCTCTATCTATCTATCCCTCTATCCCTCTATCTATCTATCTATCTATCTATCTATCCCTCTATCTATCTATCTATCTATCTATCCCTCTATCTATCTATCTATCTATCTATCTATCTATCTATCCCTCTATCTATCTATCTATCTATCTATCTATCTATCTATCTATCTATCTATCTATCTATCTATCTATCTATCTATCTATCTATCCCTCTATCTATCTATCTATCTATCTATCTATCTATCCCTCTATCTATCTATCTATCTATCTATCTATCTATCTATCTATCTATCTATCTATCCCTCTATCTATCTATCTATCTATCTATCCCTCTATCTATCTATCTATCTATCTATCTATCTATCTATCTATCCCTCTATCTATCTATCTATCTATCTATCTATCTATCTATCTATCTATCTATCCCTCTATCTATCTATCTATCTATCTATCTATCTATCTATCTATCCCTCTATCTATTCCTCTATCTATCTATCTATCTATCTATCTATCTATCTATCTATCTATCCCTCTATCTATCTATCTATCTATCTATCTATCTATCTATTTATCTATCCCTCTATCTATCTATCTATCTATCTATCTATCTATCTATCTATCCCTCTATCTATCTATCTATCTATCTATCTATCTATCTATCTATCTATCCCTCTATCTATCTATCTATCTATCTATCTATCTATCCCTCTATCTATCTATCTATCTATCTATCTCTCTATCTATCTATCGTTGTGGCCAAAAGTATTGGCACCCTTGACATTGTTTGAGAAAATGAAGTATTTCTCCCAGAAAATTATTGCAATTCCACATATTTTGTTACACACACATTTATTTCCTTTGTGTATATTGGGACAATCCAAAGATAACATAGAAAATAAGACAAATTGGACATCATTTCACACAAAACTCCAAAAATGTTCTGGACAAAATTGTTGACACTCAATTTAATATTTGGTTGCACACTCTGTGGAATAAATAACTGCAGTCAGTCGCCTCCTTTACCCGTCCACAGCTTCTTCCTCCTCTCAGCTGGAATTTTGGACTCTTCTTTATAAACTGCTCTGGGTCTCTCATATTTGAAGGCATCTTCTTACAACAGCAATTTCAATATCTCTCCACAGGTGTCAATGGGAAATAGATCCGGGCTCAGTTCTCTTCTTCTCTTTCAGTTCTCCATGCTTAGGCTACTTTCCCACATCAGTTTTTTTCCATCAGGCACAATCCGGAAAAAAACGGGTAAAACGGATCTGGCACCGGATCTGTTTTATCCCCATTGATTTGTATTGTCGCCGGATTGTGCCTGATGACCTTGCGTTGCATCCGGTTTTTCCGGATGCGGCTTAATTAATGAATGCGGTGGCCGCATGGAACGTTTCATGCAACGTTTTTTGTCTCATAAAAAAAAACGCACAGCGCCGGGTGCGGCGCTGTGCGGCATGGTGCATAATGAAAGTCTATGCACGCCGAATCCGGTGGCATGCATCAATCGCCGGAAGCATGTACCGGATTCGTTTTTTTCTTCTGAGCATGCCCAGAAGTGATTTTCTGGCCTAAGAAAATCGGTGGGAGTGGAGTGCGATAAAACATCGCATTCCACGCGCACCAATATTAGCCTGTGTGTCAGATCACATGAGCGATTATTTTCTCAGCCCTAATCGGACCGAGAAAACAATCGCGGCATGCTGCGGGTGTAATGTGAGATTCTTTTCTCTCGCTCCCATTCAAGTGAATGGGGCGAGAGAAAAATCGCACTGCACTGGCAGTACACCGGTGTACCGCGAGTGCAGAGCGAGAATGGCAATAGCCGACTACGGAGGAGAGAGGGAGATAAATCCCACCTTCCCCTCCTCCATGCCAGCCCGCCCCCCCACAGCTGTGGTCCGTTCGCACGGTCGGACCGCAGATGCAGGGACACTAACTAGCATGACACTCAGCTCCTGTTGTGCTGCCAACGTTAGCCGAGTGTTATGCGAGCATCGCAGTAGTGCCCTGTGTGGCCCCAGTCTCTCTCACACTCACTGACTGACTCACTGACTCATTCACTCACTCTCACCCACTCACCGATCACGGGCGCGGCGCTGCACGGCTGTGACACTCTTCTGGCGGCTTCTCCTGATTTGAAAATGCCGGCCGCCCATTATTCAATCTCGTATTCCCTGCTTTCCCCACCCACCGGCGCCTATGATTGGTTGCAGTCAGACACGCCCCCACGCAGAGTTACAGCTGTCTGACTGCAACCAACCACTTCGCCCATGGGCAGGTCTATATCTTGCAGTAAAATAAATAAATAAATAATTAAAAAAAAACAGCATGCGGTCCCCCACAATTTTGCTACCAGCCAGGGTAAAGCCACACGGCTGAAAGCTGGTATTCTCAGGATGGGGAGCTCTACATTATGGGGAGCCCCCCAGCCTAACAATATCAGCCAGCTGCCGCCCGGAATGGCCGCATGCATTAGATGCGACAGTCCCGGGACTCTACCCGGCTCATCCCGAATAGCCCTGGTGCAGTGGCAATCGGGGTAATAAGGGGTTAATCATGGGAGGTGTCTATGAGACACCCCCAATGATTAACCTGTAAGTGAAAGTAAAGAAACACATACACCCAACAAAATATATTTATTTGGAATAAAGGACAAAAAAACCCCCTCTTTCACCATTTTATTAAAAATCCCCAAATACCCCTCCAGGTCCGACATAATCCACGAGGTCCCGCGACGCTTTCAGCTCTGCTACATGAAGCTGGCAGGAGCAGCTGTGGAACACCGCCGCTCTCTATCAGCTCCACGCAGCAACTGAGGGAGTCGCGCTGTCAGCGGTTATGTCACTGAGGTAGTGTCGGGGTGTGCGGTTATGATGATGCGTGCGGGATTGCCGGGGTGTGTGCGGTGATGATGATGCATGCGGGAGTGTCGGGGTGTGTGCGGGGATGATGCGTGCGAGAGTGGCAGTGTATGTGCAGTGATGGTGCGTGCAGGAGTGCCGGGGTGTGTGCGGTGATGATGATGCATGCGGGAGTGTCGGGGTGTATGCGGGGATGATGCGTGCGAGAGTGCCGGTGTATGTGCAGTGATGGTGCGTGCGGGAGTGCCGGGGTGTGTGCGGGGATAATGCGTGCGGGAGTGCCGGTGTATGTGCAGTGATGGTGCGTGCGGGAGTGCCGGGGTGTGTGCGGGGATAATGCGTGCGGGAGTGCCGGTGTATGTGCAGTGATGGTGCGTGCGGGAGTGCCGGGGTGTGTGCGGGGATGATGCGTGCGGGAGTGTCGGTGTATGTGCAGTGATGGTGCGTGCGGGAGTGCCGGGGTGTGTGCGGGGATGATGCGTGCGGGAGTGCCCGCGTGTGCGCTGATGACGGGGTCTCTCAGCTTTAAAAAAAAACAAAAAACAACCGGATCTGTTTTTTACCGGATCTGTCGCATCAGTTTTTGCACACTCTGAAACGGATCTGTTGCATCAGGCACAATCCGGATTGTGCCTGATTGCAAAAAACTGATGTGAAAGTAGCCTTAGAATGGCACACACAGACATACAATGCAAAGATTGAGTCAACTTCTCCCATTTTTATCTAGTTTCAGGTGTGATTTTCATATTGCCCACAGGTGAGAATGAAGGAGCATCACATACTTGAAACAAAGTTGTTTACCCACAATTTTGGAAAGGTGCCAACAACTTTGATGTTTTGTGTGACATTATGTTCAATTTGCCTTTTTTTTGCTGTTTATTTTTTGTGCTGTTCCAATACATACTAGGGAAATAAACATGCATATAACAAAATATGTTTAATAATTTCCTAGGAAAAATACTTTATCTATTTCTCTTTTTATATCTATCTACATTACTAACAGACCGGTATCACCCATTGACTCCAGGTCCTCCAGTGTCCATTTTTATGTATCTGTCCATATACAATACGTTTATTGGGGAGGGTTTGTGCATCATTGAGACCGATGGGAGAGATTCACCAAAAACACATCTGAAACTATCAACTGTGACTATTGGTCTATGTGGGAAAACAGTTGATGAGTAAACACTTGGATTAACATTGACCACAGACCAAAAAACCATTCATATGAACATACCCAAAATCAAAATTTGCCCCTGAAAAAGCCAAAAAGCGAAACCCAGGGTCATGTAAAAGCTGGCGTACCGTGTTTTTCGACATACATTTTTGAGGGCTCGTTCACACCGTATAAATATAACAAGTGCTATCCAATTTTTTATCTTATAGCACTAGGCCCAATGTTATTCAAAGGGGCAGTGCCAATGAACTAGTTTTGTTCACTGACAATCTGTCTGGAAAAAAAATCACAGCATGTATAGCAGTATAGCATCCGATTTTTACGGGCACAGTACAATTCTTTAGCATAGGAGACTATAAATGTAAAAACAAACAAAAAAAACCCAGAATGCATATGGATTGCACACGGTCAGCACATAGATGACAAGTGAGACAAAAATCGTCCCACTTTTCTAGATGAAAATTGGACCAATTTTTTATATGCTTATGTGACCCCGGCCTGATCACAAGCATGCGGTGGCACACCAACTTCTGCCCTTTCCTGAGTTTCCTGAGTTTCGCCTGTTTACTTCATCCTGGGTTTCCTGAGCTTCACCTGTTTGCTTCAACCTGAGTTTCCTGAGCTTCACCTGTTTGCTTCATTCTGGGTTTCCTGAGTTTCGCCTGTTTGCTGCATTCTGGGTTTCCTGAGTTTCACCTGTTTGCTTCATTCTGGGTTTCCTGAGTTTCACCTGTTTGCTTCATCCTGGGTTTCCTGAGTTTCGCTTGTTTGCTTCATCCTGGGTTTCCTGAATTTCACTTGTTTGCTTCATCCTGGGTTTCCTGAGTTTCGCTAGTTTGCTTCATCCTGGTTTTCCTGAATTTCACCTGTTTGCTTCATCCTGGGTTTCCTGAGTTTTGCCTGTTTGCTTCATCCTGGGTTTCCTGAGTTTTGCCTGTTTGCTTCATCCATGGTTTCCTGAGTTTCACATGCTTGCTTAATCCTGGGTTTCCTGAGTTTTACCTGTTTGCTTGATTCTGGGTTTCCTGAGTTTCGTCTGTTTGCTTCATCCTGAGTTTCCAGAGTTTCACGTGTTTGCTTCATCCTGAGTTTCCTGAGTTTCGCCTGTTTGGTTTATCCTGAGTTTCCTGAGTTTCACATGTTTGCTTCATCCTGGGTTTCCCGAGTTTTGCCTGTTTGCTTCATCCTGGGTTTCCTGAGTGTCGCCTGTTTCCTTCATCCCGAGTTTCCTGAGTTTCGCCTGTTTGCTTCATCCTGAGTTTCACATGTTTGCTTCATCCTGGGTTTCCTGAGTTTCGCCTGTTTGCTTCATCCTGGGTTTCCTGAATTTTGCCTGTTTGCTTCATCCTGGGTTTCCTGAGTTTCACCTGTTTGCTTCATCCTGGGTTTCCTGAGTTTCACGTGTTTGCTTCATCCTGGATTTCCTGCGTTTCACCTGTTTACTTCATCCTGGGGCAAGCTGTAATCAAAATAAAAAAAAAAATCAAATTAATTGTTTGGTTGTTTTTTAAGAGAAAGTCCTGATGGTAAAATACAACTTTATCTCATTGTACAGCGAGTCATGTTGGGCCGCTTTATTGAACCTCATCTTGTTCCGATGTCCCTGGTGTCCTTGTGGTGCTAAATCTACCTGGGTTAAATAATAATAGAGGTGAAGTCAGCCATAGATTTTAGTAACAGTCATCTGAATTAGATGCATAAATCTCATCCTCATGGAAAATGGAGCGAACTGCGGATTGCCATATCTCTAGAACCTTCATTCTGTCTGGTATTTGCAGTGAAATCTGCACAGAATTTGTACCGGAAACAATATAATTTTTGGACCCACCCTAAACAATAGGGCCATCTGTAAGGAAAAGAAAGCAGACAGGACACTGCATGTTACATGAAGTAGTATTCTCACGGGTGTGTCATGGGTGACAGACAGTCATGTGGTTTCTGACAATAGAAGGTCACAATGTTTGGTTGCGCAAAATGCTCCCTGACTTTCTATTGTTCCAACTTCGTTGGTATAGGTAGCTTTTATCATGATCCTTTCTGGTGGCTCTGCTTTCTTGCAGAGCCTATATGTTTTGTGTGGGTTGTATTTTTTTGGTTCTAGGCCCGGCTGGAGGAAACTATTCAGTAGTGCCTCATTCTGGGTGATTGCTCTGCCTTATTTTGGAGCCTTTTCACCTGGAACGCTGCCAGTTATAGTTCCTGCCTCGCAGTGTATGTTTCTGGTTTCCGTGAATGGTTGTTATCTTGTCCTACTACCTTACTTCCGTTCCCCGTTCCCTCTCCTCCCCTGCTCTGACTGAACTCTCTGCTTCCCGGACCTTCAGCTCCCTGGTCCCTGACGTGTCCTCTTGGCCTCTGACTCCGGCTTGTACCCCGACCTTGTCTCAGTTTCTCTTCGATTATTGACGCTCCTTCCTGGCTACTGACCCTTGGCTTCTTTCGCTCTCTCTCTATTGACGTTACCTCCTGGCTTCAGACTCAATTTTATTGACTAATCTGCTCTGCTGACCTCTCCCATTAGGGTACTTGCGGCCTCTAGCGGTCGTGCACCTCATTATACCTAGGTGCCTGACATCCTTCTTGCAAACTTGTGCCCCCTAGTGGTTTAGCGTCACGGCTTTCCTGCTGAATTTTCATCTGCCCCCCTTTTGGAACCAGCAGGAGCGTGCCTTTCATCCGGCTGCTGATCATCAGTATTCTGTTGGCGCTTAAATACTCCCTTCTTCCCTGGACTGATGCTGGTGATATCATTCACTTCCTTCCAGCTTTGGTTGCAAGCAGGCGGCTTGCTCTCATCTGTAGTATCGTTTCTGAACTTCTGCCTGAGTCATCTGTGGATAAGTAGTTCATGCTTTTTCCCCCGTGTGTCCTCCATGTGTCTTCCTTTAGCGTTTAGTGGGGTTAACAAAGAGCTCATCCCAACCCTTCCCTATTTAAGGCACAGCACTAGGGATACTTAGGGTCAGGTATTCGACTGAGTACATAGGTGTGGAACCTATATAGGATGGTGAGGGGACCCCAGGGACCAGCAGTAGATTTGGTCAGGGGTCACCATCTTCCCCTTCCTTAGACACAGCACAGGGGTCCCCTAGCCCTTACCTTTAGCTGCTGAGCTCGTCCCAACCGTTCCCTATTTAGGACCGAGCATTAGGGATACTTAGGGTCAGGTATCAAGCTCGGCGCATAGGTGTGGAACCTATCTAGGGTGGTGAGGGACCCCAGGGACCATCTGTATGTTTGGTCAGGGGTCACAATCTCCCCCTACCCTAGTGACAGGGGTCCCCTTCCCTTCCCTTTAGCTGCTGAGCGACTCCCAGTTATTCCCTATTTAGGGTCCAGCACTAAGGATACCTAGGGTCAGGTATCCTGCTCAGCGCATAGGTGTGTGTCGCCCTGGACAAGCCAGGTCATCACAGAACTACACCAACACACCCCACACCCCGGTTAGGCACACCGAAGCCAAACACGAAATCCTCCAGGGGCTGATATCCACACCAGGGGGTGGGCCAGGCGGCTGGTCCCACCCACCGAGGAGTTCACAGTCCTGAGGCGGGAAAATGAGCGAGATGAGTTTTGGAGAGGAGTTGAGGAGTAGTGAAGTGAAGTGGTAGAGGAGACTGACGGTGTCCGGGTGCGTGGCCCGGGCACATACAGCAAGGTTGGCAGACGGTGGTGACCGTCTGCAGGAGAGGCTGATTGGAGCGAACCGTAAGGACCGGGGACGGGCGGTGGCCCGACGGTACCGGATCGGAGAGCAAAGAGAAGCCAGCACCATCCGGCAGGGCTTACGGACCCCGACCAGGCTAGGAGTCGTTGTAAAACCGGTCAAATCCGTTAGCGAAGGGAACCTCCGGGGTTTCCCAGCAGCCAAGTCCCGACAGAAGGCAACAGCTCAAACCATAAAGGGAAACACAGTCACCGCCAAGGCTACAGTTCCCAGGGCCAGAGCCTGCGGGCAAAAGGGGCTCCCTCAGCCTCCATCTAAGCTGGGGAGCGGGTTACCGGTGGGAAGCCACCAGAACCGAGAACACAACACAGGTGCAGGGAAAGGCAGTCACCATCAACCTGCCGGGAGGAGAACAACCGCAGCCGTCTGTGGGACCCGTCCATCCAGCCGTTTGTTTGACCAGAGACTCCGTGTAAATTACTGGCTGAGTGAGTACCACCGTGCCGTGTGCCGCTACCCCCGCGACCCTGCACCTCACCGGGCCCTGTAACCCGCCTGCCATCCCTACCCCTCACCGGGCCCCGGGACAACCAACCCCCCTACCCACGGAGGGGAGAACCAACATCCAAGCTGCTCCCTGTCATCGCTCCCGGGATCCCCGTCCAGAGCAGCGGTGGTGTCACAACCTCACCACAACCATGGGTGGCGTCACGGACAATATCCCCAAACCACACTACCCCCCTTTCACTCACGGGCGAGGAACGCCGCTCGAGTCCCCGGGATCCGGCCCACCGCTCGAGCCACCACCGAGCAGCAGCAGCAGCCGGACCCGAGCAGTGGGTGAGCGCAGCGTCCCCTCCTCCGCCCGCGACAGGTGCGGAACCTATCTAGGGTGGTGAGGGACCCCAGGGACCAGCAGTAGATTTGGTCAGGGGTCACCATCTTCCCTTTCCCTAGAGACAGGGGTCCCCTTCCCTTCCCTTTAGCTGCTGAGCTCATCCCAACCATATCCTATTTAGGGACAATTTTCCATAAATTGTTGCAGATTCTATGTATATAAACATCCCCGTGGTGGGAGCGCCTCCCCGCAGTCCTGGACGAGATGCTTCAGTCCTCTCCGGCAGCTCAGGGGTTACACAATCAGCGCTTTCACTTCATTTGTCCTTGTGTGTCCTTCCAATCCCTGAACATTTTTAGGAGTGAAAGTCTTTAAATAGCGGCTCATTTGTGGCTTTTCTCCTCGCGCTGAATAAGTCGTGTGTGGCGGCGCAGCGGTCACGTTGTGTTACAATCACTGCTCGCTTTATACTGCCCTTTATTTAACCCTTTACATCTGACCGGCAGGAATTTATTGTGTTTCTTTTCGACACTTTTTACACCTACAGTGAGAATGTCGGTCACCGAAGCACGAAACTTCACAACTTTTATTTATAGAATTTCTCTGTTTGTGTTTCGCTCCTGGTTTTGGCTTAGATGTGTCTTTTTACTCTTGAGTCAAAAGATGACAGTTTTTTTTTCTTCAATATTCACGATACTCTGTTTGGAGATGTTTATGCTATATGTGTCCATATGTGGCCACCCAGTGGTCGTGTTGTGAATTGCAACTTCAATTGCAAGGGTTTTACTAACATCAGAAAATGCACTAAATTTGTAATTTGAGAAGCTGCAGTAACATTTTTTTTAAAAGCACCGAATATATACAGTATATATATATATATATACATATATATATATATATATATATATGTATATATATATATACATTTTGAAATATACTTAAAGGGGTTTTCTCACAAAGTTAATTTTAATCCATAGATCTTGGAATAATAATAAATTCCACAATTGGATGTGTTTTAAGAAAATGTTCCTGTGCTGAGATAATCTTTTTTTTTATATGTGTCCCTGCTGTGTACTGTGTAATGGCTGTGTCTGACTGTAAAGGGACATGATCGGATCATACCACATTTCCTGGGCAGGGGAGGAAGCAAAAGAGTATTAGAGCACGGGATCACCAATGATTCTTTCTTTGAGAAAATAAAAAAAAAAAAAATAGACAGGGAAATGTTATACCTCACGAAAAGAATCAGCTATGATCCCGTGCTGTAATGTTTTACTTCACAAAAAGAATCAGCTATGATCCCATGTCGTAATGTTTTACGTCACAAGAAGAATCAGCTATGATCCCATGTCGTAATGTTTGACCTCACAAGAAGAATCATCTATGATCCCAAGTCGTAATGTTTTACCTCACAAAAATAATCCACTATGATCCCGTGCTGTAATGTTTTACCTTACAAAAAGAATCAGCTATGATTCTGTGCCGTAATGTTTTACCTAAGAAAAATAATCAGCTAAATTCCCTTGCTGTAATGTTTTACCTCAAAGAAAGAATCAACTATGATCCCTTGCTGTAATGTTTTACCTCACAAAAAGAATCAGCTATGATCCCATGACATAATGTTTTACCTCACAAGAAGAATCAGCTATGATCCCGGGCTGTAATGTTTTACCTTACAAAAAGAATCAGCTATGATCCCGGGCTGTAATGTTTTACCTTACAAAAAGAATCAGCTATGGTCCCGTGCTGTAATGTTTTAGCTCACAAAAAGAATCAGTTATGATCCCATGTCGTAATGTTTGACCTCACAAGAAGAATCAGCTATGATCCTGTGCTGTAATGTTTTACCTCACAAAAAGAATAATCTATGATTCCATGACCTAATGTTTTACCTCACAAGAAGAATCAGCTATGATCCCGTGCTGTAATGTTTTACCTCACAAAAAGAATCACGCATGATCCCATGTCATAATGTTTTTCCTCACAAGAGGAATCAGCTATAATCCCGTGCTGTAATATTTAACGTCAAAAGAATCAGCTATGATGTTTTACCTCACAAAAAGAATCAGCTATGATCCCATGCTATAATGTTTTACCTCACAAGAAGAATCAGTTTTAATCCCGTGCTGTAATGTTTTACCTCAAAGAAAGAATCAACTATGATACCGTGCTGTAATGTTTTACTTCACAAAAAGAATCAGCTATGATCTTGTGCTATAATGTTTTACCTCACAAAAAGAATCAGCTATGATCTTTTGCTATAATGTTTTACCTCACAAAAAGAATCAGCTATGATCTTTTGCTATAATGCATTACCTCACAAAAAGAATCAGCTTTGATCCCGTGCTGTAATGTTTTACGTCACAAGAAGAATCAGCTATGATACCGTGCTGTAATGTTTTACCTCACAAAAAGAATCAGCTACGATCCTGTTTGGTAATGTCTGTATACTTTTTACTTCCTCCCTGGCCCAGGAGATGTGGTATGATCAGACCATGTCCCTGTACGGTCAGACACAGCCATTACATAGTACACAGCAGGGACACATATATAAGATTATTTTAGCACAGGAACATTTTTTTTAAACACATCCAATTGTGGAAATTATTATTATTCCAAGATCTATTCATTAAAATGAACTTTGATGGACAGGGCGGCGAGACGCCGGCTAGAGACCACACCGGACAAGTCAGGTCTATTGCTTTAGTGTCTGGGCGGCTTGTCATGACGCGCTGCAGCCTTTCAGAGAAGAACATATGCGACTGTAAACCTATAGCCAAGCTCTGATTCATACTGACCATTATTCAGGCAGCATGACTCTAGTGACAGGTTCAACTTTAACTTATTTTACCACCTTTGCTCCAAAACAGTATGATGCATTGCCGTTTCAATGCCCAAGCTCCTTTAGAAGCTGATTTGAACTGCTGCTCATCTAGATGCATGTACTATATTATTACTGATTATACATGGTGAAGGAGAACAGAAAGGCTCAGACAGGGAAAGTGCAATAGAGTGTATGAATCTTGTGTCTTGGGTGTGTCCAGCTCTGGGAGACCTCTAGCGAGTCTAGGACCAGAAGGTCACAACGCCTATTGTGCTGTAGGGGTTAAGGAGTCTTTCTTATCTGGTTGTCCTTTGCAGCTTTATTCTCAGGTGCAGCTCTTTTGTGAGCACTCCCCTTCACAATAAAATGTCATGTGTTTTACCATCTAACGTTGATTATAGATTCTTATTCTATGCTGACCACTTTGGAAGGAGCCTGTCTCTGGAAGAAGCTGAGGAGTCGTGACTATTGCAGCTGTGCTGTTTAGCTGTATTGGAGTAGTTTGGAGTGTTTTCCTTGTTGTGTCTATTTTTCCCTCGGCCTGTCTCTCTTACCTTGTGTTGTACTATTACAGTGGTGAGACTAGTGTTCTTGCTGGCCTCTTCACTAGCCAGCATGAGTTCAGGGCAAACAAGGGCCTAGGCATGGTGATGGGGAGAAAGACCCGCATAGGGGCATTAGGGAAAGTAGGGTGCAGACTCAAGTGAGTGGCAGGAGATGTCTTTTCTCCCCTCTCTCTATCACCAGGGCCTTCCTTCTATTCCATTCCCATCATTACCCTTGTCTTCCTGTTCACGCTTTGGCGTAACATATTGGCTAAGCAGCAGTTAAAAGAAGCCTCTAAAGGAGCATGAACTAGTCACAGAAACTTCACTGCATCATAGTATTTGAGACAGAAGTATATGTAAAAAATTCATAACTCAAGTAACTAAGATAAGACACATCTGTATACAGTGTGTCCACCCATATCCTGTCCACCGCCATTAACTTGAGAACGGCGGCAGCTATAGGCATAGAAGTGGTGTCTAGGTATAGTAAACTAGCCATGCGCTACACAATGAAACCACCTATAGCGCCACCTGGTGGAAAACAACAGAGTTAGCATTTTTATCTCGAAAATGGAACGAGACAGAGAAAAAAGTGAATTACAAAGTTGCAGGGCATCATCAATTCAATACGAATCGACACCTTGCATACAGAAATGCTATGATTAGAACGTGTAAAACTCACAAGGCTGCGGACGTGAAGCGTGAAGCGATGCTACCAAATACTAATGAGATGGAGGGAAACTTTCGACTTTTTAAAAAGTAATAAAAATGTCATAAAATATTCTCTCCCTCTCATAATTCTTTAATTTTGGAAATATAAATAATTTTGATTCCAAATTGACCTAAAACGGGAAAGATTTATTCTGATTTCATGTCAGATAGTGAGAAAAACCTGCAGATGTGTCTGTATAGAGGACGGAAGGAAAAACCTGCAGATGTGTCTGTATAGAGAGCGGAGGGAAAAACCTGCAGATGTGTCTGTATAGAGAGCGGAGGGGAAACCTGCAGATGTGTCTTTATAGAGAGCGGAGGGGAAACCTGCAGATGTGTCTGTATAGAGGACGGAAGGAAAAACCTGCAGATGTGTCTGTATAGAGAGTGGAGGGATAAACCTGCAGATGTGTCTTTATAGAGAGCGGAGGGGAAACCTGCAGATGTGTCTTTATAGAGAGCAGAGGGAAAACCTTCAGATGTGTCTTTATAGAGAGTGGAGGGAAAAACCTGCAGATGTGTCTTTATAGAGAGCGGAGGGAAAAACCTGCAGATGTGTCTTTATAGAGAGCGGAGGGAAAAACCTGCAGATGTGTCTTTATAGAGAACGGATGAAAAACCTGCAGATGTGTCTTTATAGAGAGTGGAGGGAAAAACCTGCAGATGTGTCTTTATAGAGAGTGGAGGAAAAACCTGCAGATGTGTCTTTATAGAGAGTGGAGGGAAAAACCTGCAGATGTGTCTTTATAAAGAGCGGAGGGAAAAACCTGCAGATGAGTCTTTATAGAGAGCGGAGGGAAAACCTGCAGATGTGTCTTTATAGAGAGCGGAGGGAAAACCTGCAGATGTGTCTTTATAGAGAGTGGAGGGAAAAACCTGCAGATGTGTCTTTATAGAGAGCGGAGGGAAAACCTGCAGATGTGTCTTTATAGAGAGTGGAGGGAAAAACCTGCAGATGTGTCTTTATAGAGAGCGGAGGGAAAAACCTGCAGATGTGTCTTTATAGAGAGCGCAAGAAAAACCTGCAGATGAGTCTTTATAGAGAGCGGAGGGAAAAACCTGCAGATGTGTCTTTATAGAGAGTGGTGGCAAAAACCTGCAGATGTGTCTTTATAGAGAGCGGAGGAAAAAACCTGCAGACGTGTCTTTATAGAGAGCGGAGGGAAAAACCTGCAGACGTGTCTTTATAGAGAGCGGAGGGAAAAACCTGCAGACGTGTCTTTATAGAGAGCGGAGGAAAAAACCTGCAGACGTGTCTTTATAGAGAGCGGAGGGAAAAACCTGCAGACGTGTCTTTATAGAGAGCGGAGGGAAAAACCTGCAGATGTGTGTTTATTGAGAGCGGACGGAAAAACCTGCAGATGTGTCTTTATAGAGAGCGAGGGAAAAACCTGCAGATGTGTCTTATTAGAGAGCGGAGGGAAACTTCTGGTTTCAACTGTATGTCACAATGTGACTCAGGAATAGTGAGGGACAAAGGGCTCCTATGCTGTCCCTCACGCTAGGGGACTCTAGGCTATCCCTAACTTAAGGGTGATTCCTGATGGTGCAGATGCCTGAGTCCCGTCCCTTGCTATGCTCCTGACCAGAACTAATCTGATTCCCCTCTTCTACTATGGAAAGAAGGAGCAGGAGTGAGAAGGCAACACAGAAAAAGACAAACAAGGGAAAACCAAAACTCTGACACACTGCAAATACACAGAAATAGACAAAGAGAGACTCAGGAGAAAAGCAAGAGCAGGAAGATAGCTACAAAAGGCAACAAGGGTTAACTCTACAGCTGCACTAAGCAACAAGTACCAGAATCACCAGATAGTCATGATCACAATACCTCACCAGACCAGCTAAGATAAACTATAGCTGGCATAGGTAGAAGGATCTAGCCAGCATATATAGGAGGGGAGAAGATGTAATTGACTCCCCCAAAACATGTGATAAAAGGAGACTAACAAGCAGATTAGCAGAGATTAACTCTTACTAGCCGCTTGCTATGAACTAGCACTCTGCAAGTCGATGTCTAGAGTCTGCCTGCATTGATCACAGATGTCAGTGAACTTATCGGGCAGAGTGTCAGAATCCTGATGCCGCCATGACAGTCGGCGAAGTTTGTAAAAAATTTCAATGTGTCAATATGACTTGTATCCAGTGTTTTTTACTATACTTTTCAGTCATCTCTGAGCTGGCGGGTGGAAACCTGCTGCTGTGATGTCTCCCATACACAGCACACACAGACATGCACTGTTTCTGTTCTCCTGTCTTTATGTAGCACATGTTCAGCAGCAGCATGGAGGTAACATGATAGGTATAAGGAAGTACCAAGCGAACGGCGAAAGGGAAGGGGAACCCTGGGTCTAGGGAAGGGGGAGATAGTGACCCCTGACCAAACCTACTGCTGGCCTCTAGGGTCCCTCACCACCCTAGATAGGTTTTGCACCTATGCGCCGAGCCGGATACTTGACCCTGGCTGACCCTGAAATAGGCTCTAGGCAGAGAACGGATAGGATGAGCGCTTAGTCAACCTCACTAAGCTCTTAAGAACACACTGGGAAAACACATATGAGAAAGTAAGGGTACCGTCACACTTAGCGACACTCCAGTGATCCCACCAGCGATCTGACCTGGTCAGGATCACTGGTGCATCGCTACATGGTCACTGGTGAGCTGTCAATCAGGCAGATCTCACCAGCGACCAGTGACCAGCCACCAGCCAGCAGTGACTCGTGGAAACGATGCTGCGCTTGCTAACCAAGCAAATATTGGGTAACTAAGCAAAATGCTTTGCTTGGTTACCCGATATTTACCCTGGTTACCAGCGCACACTGCTTAGCGCTGGCTCCCTGCACTCGTAGCCAGGATACACATTGGGTTACTAAGCGAAGCGCTTTGCTTAGTTACCCGATGTGTACTCTGGCTACGAGTGCAGGGAGCCGGCACTAGTAGCGTGAGAGCGGCGTACGCTAGTAACCAAGATAAATATCGGGTAACCAAGCAAAGTGCTTTGCTTAGTTACCTGATGTGTACTCTGGCTATGAGTGCCAGCACTGGCAGCGTGAAAGCGGCGTATGCTAGTAATTTAGGTAAATATTGGGTAACCAAGCAAAGCGCTTTGCTTGTTCTCCAGATGAATACAAGCCGCCTGCTTACACTGAAGACTTGTTGAGGGTATTAGACCTATCACCAGCACAGAGTAAGGGGGAATGAGGGTATATAAATGTGACACCCCTGACTCTATCAGGGTGTCACAGGGCACTGCATTTTCGTTTCTCATAGTGCAGAACCCACCCTCCATGGTTCTGGGGTCCTAACCTTTGGTTTTGCTCCCATCAGCACTCATATCCTAACCACACTTCCCACCAAACCCTGTCAGGCACACCAGTGGGTGGTCTAGCTGGAAAAGAGCCACCCACCTAGGGGTCAGGCAGACTGGTGGGAGGGAAGGAAGTCAGTTCAGTAGTAGCTCCCAAAGAGTGAGGAGCTGAGGGAGTTGTAGCTCCCTGCGTGACCTTGGTTGGGTCGCAGATGGTGGTTTGGGACCAGAGGAGTTGGAGACCCGGTCGCAGGGTATTGGAAAAGGGTGTACTGACTTACTTTTGGAGAACGGTCAGCACCGGAAAGTCCAGTAACTGGACCGGTACCAAGCACAGTGGGGTACAGGACCCTAGATCAGGGAGTAGCTTCACGCAACCTGATAATTAACCTGTGGAGGATAGTGTCTTTATGAACTTTCCCCAAGAGGTCAGAGATCGAAGGCACCAACACAACGAGGGGGATAGGGCTTTCCAGCTTATGCAGCCTGCAAAGATCCCAAGTGTAAGCCATCGAGAGCATTGCTCCACTAAATAAAGGGAGCGGGACCCCGACAGCTTCAGGCCGACGGGTCACCTAGGAAAATCTACACAATTGTGCATGGAGGCAGGCTCTGGACCACTAAGCAATACTAGTGGGTACGGACACCTGAACGGGCTCCCTAAAGCCGCAGTGATACCCAGAGACTTAGTTTACTTCTGTCTCAGAGTCTTCTTATTGGTTGCATCAACATCCAGAGGACCTGAGTGAGTACACTACCCTCCCTGCGTCCTGCCAGCCCGTATAGCCTGTACAACACCATCCACCACCATCCTCCAGAGTCCCGGGGCCTCCCCTACCCGTGGAGGGATCACCATCTGGCTGTCCCACTCCATCTCCCCCGGGTACTCCCATCGGCAGCGGTGGTACTCCCTTTACCCCGAACCACGGGTGGCGTCACGAACTATCCCTTGTAAATATTCCCGCCCCCCTTTTAATTGAGTGGACGCTGAGCCCCGGGTCCGGGGACCCTCGAGCCACAGCAAACCCCGGATCCGAGCAGTCCGACTGCTGCAGGGGCGGCACATAAAGACACCAAGGGAAGTGCTGAAGATTAACAGCTGAAAAGGTGAAGAAATCCGCAGGGTCCTAAAGAGAAAGGGATAAACCCCAAGAAAGGAAAAAGGGAAAGTTAGAGAGCAGCTTATGTAGCCAAACACTGCGAACTTCTACATCCGGACACTACAGGACTGTCTGTCAAGTGTGACACACCCGGAGGACATTATAGAGCGGTATCAAGCAGTGCACTTTTTAATCCAATTCTGGGGGTGAGATGAAACACTTACTAGAAAATAATGTCCTATTACCCCTTCTCTCTACTTAGCCAGAGAGATGGAAGTCAGGAGATGGGGGGAAGAAGTGGTTTATAAGTGGAGAAATTCTCTATTAAAATACATTACAAAGTATTTTATTCAGTGCTATTATTTATTTATGCAAAGTTTGTTAAAATGACAGTTTGCAGTTAACGTCATCATTTCATATGTAAAGTGCATGCAGCTCATAGGACAGGGGTCAGCCATCATTACTTTGTATTAGGGTCTAGATACATCAACTTTTTGGTGTGATCTTGCATCGTATTGCTATGTTCTACAATGGTAATCCCAACCTCCCATGGTCCGGAGTCCTCACCGAATCCCAAAAATGATAATGGAAATGTCAAAAACTAAGGGGTACTTTGCACGTTGCGATATCGTCGGGGTCAAATCGAAAGTGACGCACATCCGGCGCCAGTAACGACGTCGCAACGTGTAAAGCCGAGGAGAGAAGATGAACGAGCGTGAAAGTCAAAAATCGCTGATCTGTGTCATATCGTTTATTTTCATAATGTCGGTGCGTCCGCAGTTACGATGTTGTTCCTCGTTCCTGCAGCTCCACACATCGCTGTGTGTAAAGCCGCAGGAACGACAAACATCTCCTTACCTGCGCCCGCCGTCCACCGGCTATGCGGAAGGAAGGAGGTGGGCGGGATGTTACATCCCGCTCATCTCCGCCCCTCCGCTTCTATTGGCCGGCCGCTTAGTGACGTCGCTGTGACGCTGCACGACCCGCCCCCTTAGTAAGGAGGCAGGTCGCCGGCCAGAGCGATGTCGCAGGGCAGGTGAGTGCATGTGAAGCTGCCGTAGCGATAATGTTCGTTACGGCAGCAATCACAAGATATCGCATGTGCGACGGGGGCGGGGACTATCGCGCTCGGCATCGCTTGCATTGGCTAGCGATGTTGCAGCATGCAAAGTACCCCTAAGAGGGAGAAGGTTGCAGGAGTTGGGTATGACCGGTGGGGTGCAGCTTGGGTTTGGTAATGTTCTGCACTTGATACAGGAATATAAGGGCAAGGCATTTTGTGAAAAGTTTTGGCTTTGAATGTTCTGGAATAACACCTCTGAGTAACGTCTGATCTCGGTTTTACGCGCGGGTTTATCATCCCCTTATTTGCAGATGAGTCATCTGAGGCTCAGACAGTGATGTGAAAGGTAGCGTCTCGTCTCACAAGGAGACTGGGACAAATTGTCTTTATCAACCAAAGGCAAAAAAGAGGAAGTCGTGTATTGCAAATGGCCCAGAGTATTTTACACCATGGGAATAGGGGAAGAGGAAGCCGCAGCGCATCCCACTTCTTCATCACACAGCTAAGGGATGACAAACAGATCAACACCGTCCAGGTCCAAGACGCTCCTTCCCCCTCTGTGCTATCGCTTTTCTCCTCCTCACTTGTTGGAACTTTTTGTTGAGTAGCGTGACTAGATTATTACAGCAGAGCCCTGTGATGCTAGGCACTACTTATGGATAGTATAGATGGAAGGGTAGTCAGACAAGCCGAGGTCAGGTAACAGGAGGACACGTCAGGACACAGGAAGTAAGCAGAAACACAGTCACAGGCCGAGGGTCAGAATTCCAGGAGAGTACTTATTAGATTCATGGAGTAGACAGAGACGTGGTTAGGTAACGGCACGAGGTCAGAAGCCAGGAGGTAACGACAAGAACAGGGAGCGGGCAGAGAGGAGTCAATGAATGGTCCGGGGTCAAGAAACTTAAGCGGGCTTTACACGCTATAATATATCTAACGATGTGTCGGCGGGGTCACGTCGTAAGTGATGCACATCCGGCATCGTTAGGGATATTGTAGCGTGTGAAACCTATGTGCGATTGCGATTGTACGTAAAAACGTTGATCGCATGCACGTCGTTCAATTTCTAAAAATTGAACGTCCGGTAGTTCAATGTTCCCGAGGTAGCACACATCGCTGTGTGTGACACCCCGGGAACAATGAACTCAGCTTACCTGCGTCCCGCAGCTCCCGCTGGCAATGTGGACGGAAGGAGGTGGGCGGGATGTTTACGTCCCACTCATCTCCGCCCCTCCGCTTCTATTGGCCGGCTGCCGTGTGACGTCGCTGTGACGCCAAACTTCCCTCCCACTCCAGGAGGAGGATGTCCGCTGCCCACAGCGAGGTCGTATGGAAGGGTAAGTACGTGTGACGGGAATTAATCGTTTGTGCGACACGGGCAACACATTGAAAGTGCCACACATACGATGGAGGCGGGTCACATCGCATACGAGATAATATGTGAAATTGCAAGGTGTAAAGCAGCCTTTAGATCAGAACAAGCGTAAACACAAGCCAAGAGCACAACTGCAGAACCAGAGAGTACAACTGGCGAAGTTCTGGGAGAGCATGCTCAGTAATGAAACAGAGCAATTACCAGAAAGGTGGAACGCCGGAGTTATCAGCACCTCCCAGAACCTACTTGCATGGAATCCTGAGCTGTCAAACAACCTGTCAGCTAATATGCAAGATGCTCTGCCCAAAAGGAAACATGTCACGGCTCTGTAGTTCAGGAAGGCGCGGCAGAGCATCACCTGTGTGCGAAATGCTCTGCACAGAGGAATAATGTCACTGTTGACTTCATAATTCAGGTAGGTACAGCAGAGCATCACCTGTGTCCAAAATGGTCTGCACAGAGGAACCGTGACTGGTCCAAAGCAAACGCTGCACCAGGCACCTCTCTGCACCAGAGCATACTTTATTACTAACTCCCAATGGCTTAGACCAGCATGTATACCATAAAGGGACCTACATTTTTTCTTTTATAGGCGATTTTCCCCCAAAGAAAATGATACAATTTTTAATGAGATCCGATGTGCCAGTCATGAAAAATCTAGCATCAAAGGCAAATGCAAATAAGGGTGGAAGTGCACTGGGGCGTGTCAATGCACTGGATAGCAATTTAAAGGGAACCTGTCAGGTCTCTTATGGCCTCCATCCAGCAGCATTTACATTTGCATGAGCCTTTGTTTTTTGGGTCCTCAGTGTTTATTCCTCCTCCTGAGTCTTATATTGCATGCCCCCTTTTCTTTATTTAAATATCTCACAACGCCGCCATTGCTGCCGTTGGCGGCGCAAGCACAGTTCCACATTAATTATGTCTTCATTAAAATGGCACCAGAGTCCAGCGCATGCGCGTACCGTGATCTCCGGCGCCATTTTATGGAAGACACTGCAGTGAAGTTTATGAGTGGCAGGGGTGCGTGCGCAGATGCAAAACAAAAACAAAACTGTACACGCTCCGATGCCTTAATAAATTCTATTGTGTATGTAAAAAGAAATAAACACAAAACACAGAGAAAAATCCTTTATTAAAGAACCAAAACACCCTCTTTCTCCAATTTATTAACCCCCAGTACACCCCTGACGTAATCCACCCCACAACGTCCCATGATGATCCCGGCTCTGCTACATCCTGAGGTCAAAATAAAAAACGTGACCAATCACTGCGGCTGTGGGACCAACTAATGGAGCTGCCGCTGTGCGAGCAGTGATGTCAGTGCATTCACCTGAGGTCACAGCTGTCGGTTCTCACGGTTCCTGATAACTTCTGTGTTGTCTGTAGTCAGTGCAGGCTGACTCGGGCATCGACCAACAGATTGGTAATTCACAGGCAGGCAATCAGGAATTAATCTCTGCTGGCCAGCTTGTGAGGCTTCTTTGATCACATGTTGTGGGGGAGCCAATCACATCAGCTCCCCTCCTATATATGCTAGCTAGATCCTTCTTTCTATGGCGGCTATAGTTTATATTAGCTGGTGTGGTGAGGTTTTATGATCCAGACTAACTGATTGTTGTAGTACTGCTGCTGTTTACTGTTGTGGCGTTAACCCTTGTTGTCGTTATTGTTGCTACCTTCCTCCTCTTGCTTTTCTCCTGAGTTTCTCATTGTTTGTTACAGAGTTTTGATTTTCTCCTGTCTGTCTTAATCTGTGTTTCCATCTCACTCCTGCCCCTTCCTTCCCTGGTGGGAGAGGGAAATCAGATTAGTTGTGGTCAGGAGTATAGCCAGGCACAGGACTCAGGCATCTACACCACTAGGGGTAACCTGAGGTTAGGTATAGCTTAGAGACCCCTAGCATGAGGGACAGCATAGTAGTCCCTGTCCCTTGCTTTTCTCCTGTCACATTGTGACATATTTAGCTGTAATTCTCCATATCTATGAGTTGAATCACTAGACCTCTGTCTGTCTGAGCTCATGTTATACACAGCTCCTTGTAGTATTTCCCTGTTTTCTTGTTTACTCTTCCTTTTAGTGTTTCCTTTGAGTATTTCATCTATATAAACTACTGTAAGCTTTTGTTTTTGCACGACTTCCTGAACATAGTTTATAAACTCTGAGCAATTCCAGAACTCAGTATACAACTCCCCAATTAAACTGTTAATCTGGAACGTGCAAACAAGCATTAATTGTAATGAATGAGTCTCCAGCATGTCTTCTCCTTAAGTTCCGCTTGGTTGGCTTCCATCGCTATATTTTTGATGTTTAATGGGTTTTGGCAGATCTTAAAGAGATTAACCGGAATTTTCAAAAAGTTCTCTGATAGCAGAAATAACTGTTAAAAAACCCAATGAGAACCCATGCACCCAATCATATGTGTATACCGAGGAGTCAGAAAGAATAATATCCCACAGCTATCTAGGATGTATGGACGGCTTATGGTGGTGTCACGATTGCTCTGTGCAGAGCATCTTACAGACTTGGAGATGCTCTGCTGTGCTTACAGACCTGGCAGTAACACTATTCCTCTGTGAACATCTTGCCTTAGAAGATGCTCTGCGGGGCCTTCCTTAGATACCTAACTGGCAGCTTGGTTTAGGCAGGATCCCACGTTGGTGCTGATTACTCAGGTGTTTTATCTTCCTGGTAATTGCTCAGGCTTCTTTACTGAGCATGATCGCCCAGAACCTTGCCAGTTGTATTTTCTGGTTCTACAGTTGTGCTGTTGGCTCGTGTGTTTGTTAGTGTTCCGATCTTGGTTTTCTGACAACGGACTGTTATTTGTCTACTCTCTGCCCGCTCCCTGTTCCTGTCTTGACCTCAGACCATTTTTGACCACGTCTCTGTTTGACCTTGGACCGTTACTTGACCACGTCTCTGTTTTCTCCCTGTATCACTACGCGCTTTCCTGGTATTCTGACCCTCAGATTGTGACCTGACTATGCTCCTGTTTACCCCTTATGATCATACGTGTCCTCCTGTTACCAGAACCTGGCTTTTCTGACTATGGCTCTGTGCAGAGTATCTTACAGACCTGGAGATGCTCTGCTGCACTTATAGACCTGGCAGCAACAACTATTCCTCTGTGCAGAACATCTTGCCTCAGGAGATGCTCTGCGGTGCTTTCCTTAGATACCTAACTGACTGCTTGATTTACAAGGCAGGATTCCACGTTGGATCTGGGAGGTGCCGATTACTCAGGTGTTCCACCTTCGTGGTAATTGCTCAGGCTTCTTTACTGAGCATGCTCACCCAGAACCTTGCCAGTTGTATTTTCTGGTTCTGCAGTGTTGCTATTTGCTCTTGTGTCTGTTAGTGTTCTGATCTTGGTTTTCTGGCAACGGACTGTTATTTGTCTACTCTCTGCCCACTCCCTGTTCCTGTCTTTGACCTTGGACCGTTACTTGACCACGTCTCTGTTTTCTCCCTGTATCACTACGCGCTCTCCTGGTATTCTGACCCTCAGATTGTGACCTGACTATGCTCCTGTTTACCCCTTATGATCATACGTGTCCTCCTGTTACCAGAACCTGGCTTTTCTGACTAAGGATCTGTGCAGAGTATCTTTACAGACCTGGAGATGCTCTGCTGCGCTTATAGACCTGGCAGCAACAACTATTCCTCTGTGCAGAACATCTTGCCTCAGGAGATGCTCTGCGGTGCTTTCCTTAGATACCTAACTGACTGCTTGATTTACAAGGCAGGATTCCACGTTGGATCTGGGAGGTGCCAATTACTCACGTGTTCCATCTTCCTGGTAATTGCTCAGGCTTCTTTACTGAACATGCTCGCCCAGAACTTTGCCAGTTGTATTTTCTGGTTCTACAGTTGTGCTGTTGGCTTGTGTGTCTGTTAGTGTTCCGATTTCGGCTTTCTGACCCCGGACTGTTATTTGACTACACTCTGACCGCTCCCTGTTCCTGTCTTTGACCTCGGACTGTTACTTGACTACATCTCTGTTTTCTACCTGTATCACTACATGCTTTCCTGGTATTCTGACCTTCGGATTGTGACCTGACTATGCACCTGTTTACCCCTTATGATCATACGTGTCCTCCTGTTACCAGAACCCGGCTTTCCTGACTACTCTTCCGTCTATACTGTCCGTAAGGTAGTAGGTGGTCTTTCTATATATGGGGGTATAAAGGAAGGGGCTTCCATCAAAGCAGTTGCTTACATGTATGTGATCTTGAAGGACTCCAATCCTCAGCAGATTCTATAGATAATGATATATATCAATTTATGGAGACACGGCCTCCCACACACATAATCTGCCTATTGTAAATCTGCTTACTGTGTGTCTGCAGCAAGGCCGTTTTGCTCTGTCTGACCGAGTTTTGTCAAAGCAAGAAGTATAGTTTTTCAAGAAGATCACACGTACCGCAAATGTATGTATCACCGTGACGTACTGTACGGGATAAGCTCACAGAGGATTCCTGCAAGCTCAAGGAAATACAGAATTAATTACAATGTTCCGGACGACTGCAGACGTTACTTCTTCTAAACCAATTATGCTTTACTTAGAAACCTATAAAGTAAATACATTTTGAGTGCGTGGCGCTAACGCTGGGTCCCCTACCATTGGGGAAGAAGATCCATGGGGCCCTGAGTTAGCAGCCTTGGTTCTACAATGGTGATAGACCTGGATTACTATACCTAACGCTTTACAATAGGTAGACTGACCCAAGCTGCATACAGTGAGCATGCTTAAAGGGCTTTTCCCACAAAGTTACTTTTAATCAATAGATCTTGGAATAATAATAATTTCCACAATTGGATGTGTTTAAAAATAATGTTCCTGCGCGGAGATAATCTTATATATGTGTCCCTGCTGTGTACTGTGTAATGGCTGTGTCTGACCATAAAGGGACATGGTCTGATCATATCACATCAGACCACAGGACATGGCTCCAGTAATGCATGTCCTTAGTGTGCAGGGAGCTTTCTTGTGAGTCATCTTTAGAAGAGGCTTCTTTCTGGGACGACAGTCATGCAGACTAACATGATGTAAAGTGCGGTGTATGGTCTGAGCACTGACAAGTGGATCCCCCACCCCTGTAACCTCTGCAGCAATGCTGGCAGCACTCATATGTCTATTTTGAAAAGACAACCTCTGGATATGATGCTGAACACGTGCACTCGGCTTCTGTGGTCGGCCATGGCGAGCCCTGTTCTGAGTGGATCCTGTCTTGTTATACCTCTGTATGGTCTTGGCCACTGTGCTGCCGCTCAGGTTCAGGCTGGTGAAAATCTTCTTATATCCTCGGCCATCTTTAAGTAGAGGAACAATTCTTTTTTTTTCAGATCCTCTGAGAATTATTTGCCATGAGGAGCCATGTTGACCTTCCAGTGCCCAGTATGAGAGAGTGTGTGTGAGAGATAACACCAAATGTAACACTCCTGCTCCCTATTCACACCTGAGACCTTGTAACACTGAGACATATGATAACAAGGAGGAATAATTAGGCCCAATTTGGCCATTTTCACTTAGGGGTGTACTCACTTTTGTTGCCAGCTGCTTAGACATTACTGGCCGTATGTTGAGTTATTGAGAAGGTACCAAATTTACACTGTTATATAAGCTGCGCACTGACACTGTACATTGTATCACAGGGTCAGATCTGCAGTGTGGTCCCATGAAAAGGTTATAAAATATTTACAAAAATGTTAGAGGTGTACTCTCTTTTATCATATACTGTATACCGCTGTTATAATATACCTGTACTAGGGGCTGAGGGCTTCTTATGGCTAAGAAGACTCAGCGACTGCCCTAATTCCTCGCATTGGTCAGTCTGTTGCAGCTTGTTGTCACCTAGGTGTAAACCATGTTACTGCTAATGAAAGAGATTATTTCTCCAGGTTTGTTTTTTTTTATAGTCATGATGTAGGGGCAGAGACCCTGATTCCAGTGATGTATTACTTACTGGGTTGCTTGCTGTAGTTTTGATAAAAATCAGTTTTCTCTGCTGCAAATGTACTGTATCAGTTCTCTAAATGCTGAATATAACCTGCTATATAACCCTATCAACACCAGTTTGGCAGCTTTGTGTTTACACTACATAGGCAGAAAGCTGCCATTGAGCGGTGAGGGCGAGGTTATGCGTAGGATATGAATATTGAGAATTAAATGGCAGCATCTCCTGCTGATGAAACCGAATACTGAGCTCTATGTAACCCCACCCACACCACTGTTTGGCAACGTTTTATTTACACTCTGCATAGGCAGAAAGCTGCCAATGAGTGGTGAAGATGGGGTTATACATAGGTAATGAATATTGAGAACTAAATGGCAGCATCTCCTGCTGATAAAACTGAATGCTGAGCTCTATAAAACCCCACCCACACCACTGTTTCAGCTTTGTATTTATACTGTGCATAGCCAAAAAGCTGCCAATCAGTGGTTTGGGCAGGGTTATACATAGGTAATCAATATTGAGAACTAAATGGCAGCATCTTCTGCTGAGAAAATTTAATGTTGAGCTCTATAAAACCCCACCCACACCATTGATTTGCAGCTTTCTATTTATACTGTGCATAGGCATAAAGCTACCAATCAGTGGTGTGGGTCGAGTTATACATAGGTAATGAATATTGAGAACTAATGACAGCAACTACTGCTGATAAAACTGAATGCTAAGCTCTATATAATCCTGCCCACACCATTGATTGGCAGCTTCTATTTACACTGTGCATAGGCAGAAAGCTTCTACTAAGTGGTGAGAGTGGGGTTATACATAGGTAATGAATATTGAGAAATAAGTGGCAGCAACTCCTCCTGATAAAACTGAATGCTATATATAACCCCACCCATACCACTGATTGGCAACTTTCTGTGTAAATAGAAAGCTGCCAATCAGTGGTGGGGGCAGGGGTTATACAGAAGTAATGAAGATTGAGAGTTAAACAGCAGCCACTCCAGCTGATAAAACAGAATGCTGATCTCTATTTAATCCTGCCCACACCACTGATTGTTGCTGAAAAGGGGGGGAAACAAAGGCGCAAATAGGGTTTTACCCGGTATTAACCGTGTAAGAATGTAGAAAGATACACTCACCTGGAGCGGTTGTGCCAGTCACAACCCCTTGTAAAGCATATGAGTGTCCGCGTGGTTCCAGCAGCAGCCCCGTGAAGACTTAGTGAAAAATATATATATATATATATATATATATATATGAGAATCGGGTTTTAGCCGTGCTAAGAAACCACTGTTGCCAGGATGTAGTTTATATTAAAAATCTCTTTCTTTATTATAGCATCCAACGCGTTTCAGAGACATAAGCCGTCTCCTTCTTCAGGGAAAAAGAGAATACCTTTTCTTTTTCCCTGAAGAAGGAGACGGCTTATGTCTCTGAAACGCGTTGGATGCTGTAATAAAGAAAGAGATTTTTAATATAAACTACATCCTGGCAACAGTGGTTTCTTAGCGCGGCTAAAACCCGATTCTCATATATATGTATATATATATATATATATATTTCACACCACTGATTGGCAGCTTTCTGTTTACACTGTGCATAGGCAGAAAGCTGCCAATGAGTGGTGAGGGCATTGTTTTACATAGGTAATGAATATTGAGAACTAATTGGCAGCATCTCCTGCTGATAAAACTGTGATTTTATAAAACAAAATGTAGCAAGCAGCCCAGTAACAGAGTTATGAGTCAGTTGGGGCATTTCCATGCAGTATCGGAGTTTCTCTTTAAATGCTTTTCCTATAACCCTGCAGAGTACAGATATAGTCCGCAGCTTCGGCACATGTTGTCCGTGCCGCATATTCCTCAATGTCCGCTATTATTTTTCGCATTAGACCTTAATCCCCTCTTGGATGTGTTCTCTCTGAAAAAAAGAAGTCACCTCCAAATGATAAAAAGGGACTTGCCTCGCTGTGTGACTACAAATCCCACATCCCTTCCTCGCGTCTGATCTCCCTGCCAGCAAATCAAACAAATCGTAGGCAGGAAAGTCCCATTATCCGCACATTCCGCCTTCTATTATTTCCGTGGATAAAGAGAGCTTCTAAACAGGTAAACAAAGCGAGACTGCTCCTCCATATGGCGACCGCGCCACCGTCCACCCTGAAGACGTCTTCTTGCCCATTCTCCATTCCTAAAATGTATTGTGGTTTTCTACCGTCGCAGAATCTTGTCTATATCTATGGGTTGACCTCCTGAAGCAAAACATGAAAATGGGCCTATGTATAACTCCGCCCACACCACTGATTGGTGGCTTTCTGTGCACACTGTATATCAATAGGAAGCTGCTAATTAGTGCTGGGGGTGGCATTGGACTGGTAGGCACAAGATACCTAAATTTGTAGTGATAATCTCCTGCAGATAAAACACTGATTTTCAGGTCAAGGACAAGGATAGTCTTTCTAGATCCAATATACATAACGGCATGCTGCATCAGTGTTGTCTCTGTCACCATTCCTATGTGCAGAACAGTCTGTATTGTTCTGCTATGCTCTCCTACAGAGCTGGTATATGTTGCTTATGGTGCAGAGCGTTTTGCAGGATGAACGCTCTGCTGGTTGTTTCACAGCACTGGGTTCCACGCTGGTCCTGGGAGGTGCTCTCGCAGATGCTTCTCGTTCCCGGTGATTAGCGTTATATATAATATTTATAATAATTTTATTCATTTATATAACACTATTAATTCCACAGCGCTTTACATACAATGGCAGCACTGTCCCCATTGGGGCTCACAATCTAAGTTTCCTATCTGTATGTTTTTGGAGTGTGGGAGGAAACCGGAGAACCCGGAGGAAACCCACGCAAACTCCTTGCAGATGGTGTCCTTGGTGGGATTTGAACCCAGGACCCCAGCGCTGCAAGACTGTAGTGCTAACCACTGAGCCACCATGCCACCCTATTAGCTCAGGATGCCGCAAGTTGGACTTCCTGGTTTTAGTTGTGCTGTTGGCACCCGTGGTGCTCAGTGTTCAGATCTTGGTCTCTCAACTCCAGACTGTTGTTTACTCGTCTCTGCCTGTCCCCCCCCTAATTCTGTTGAGACTTCCTGACTTCTGACCTCAGACTTCCTCCTGACCACGTCCCCGCCTGCTCCCTGTATTTTGCATGTACTCTCCTGGAACCCTGATCGTCGGCTTGTATTCTGACCTTGTTTCTGTCTGCCCCCCATGTAGTGTTGTGCCATCCTGGTTTATAATCTCGGCCTGTCTGACTACCTCTCCATTTACTGCATACGAGTAGTGTCTAGCGCCACCTTGTGACAGTCGTCACATTCTCCTTTTTTTACATCTTGGTTATGGAGACCCTGCTCAATGCAATTAAAGCTTAATCCTTCCATCTCAGGGATTTCAATAGGTAAATGCATAAGATGTCCATGTTTACGGATGACCTTCTATTAGGTGTCACTTCTCCTAGGATTTCCATTCCAGTGGTATGAGCGGAAATTAAACATTTTCATCTTTCTCCAAGTAAATATTTCTAAATCGGAAATCCTTAATATAAATATACCAGGGGCTAAGGCCTTGCACTGTAGTTCCACCTTTACCTTTAAACGGCGGTGTAACTCTCACAGCCGGTGTAGGGGCAGCGAGCGGGGTTAGTTAGTCCAATGGACAATAGGAGAGATTCGGGCTTACCCTTCAGTGGGAGGGGCTTAACTACAAATGCCAGGAACCACTCCCAGGCAGTGACCGGGATTGTGGCAGCTGTCCCCCAGGACAGGAGGCGGACTCAGGTATGTTCACAGAAGAAGGCACATACAGGCAAGATGACTGAGGCTGACAGGTAGGAAGATACGGACAAATATGGTGGGTGCGCAGGGACAGAGAGGAACGTGAAGGCAGGTACAGTTTAACCCTTGTTGTTTTTTGTTGCTGCCTTCCTGCTCATGCTTTTCTCCTTTGTTTCTTACTGTTTGTTCCTATGAGTTTGCAGTGTGTCTGAGGTTCGGTTTTTCTCTGTCTGTCTAAATCTGTGTTGCCACTGTTTGAGGGGAACAGATTAGATCTGGTCTGGAAATTAACCAGCCAGGGGACTCAGGCACCTCCACCATTAGGAGTAACCCTGAGGTTAGGGATAGCCAAGAGTCCCTTAGCATGAGGTACAGTATAGGAGCCCCTTGTCCCTCACATCGTGACACCAATCCATGTTAAATCTAGTAATAATATAAGTCTATTTGTATTTGAGCTGGTACTTTTCTTCTATTTCATGTTGTATGATATATGTTCTTCTTCCTTCTCTGGTTTTCTATTCAATATATCACTTTATATCCTAATGGAATTTTTTCCTCATTTTCTATATGAATGTAAAAGGTATTTGTTAATTATGAAATACCAAAAAAAAACACCTTATTGAACCAAAAAAACAATGATTTTATTGAAACACCAAAAACACAGACAAGTGACACATTGCTGGAATCAGGGTCTCTGCCCCTATATCATGATGCTCTCAGATTAGATAGCAAATGCCTGCTGACAGATTCACTTTAAGTCAGAAAAAAACAACTTTTTTTTTTTTTAAATTGGTTTAATATCAGTTCAAGATCCCGCCAGCTCTTCTGATCAGCTGAGACTTGGAGACACGGCCATCGGAATACACAGTGTGCAAAGCTAAAACAGCGCAGCTTTGTACACTGTGTAATCGCCGTTCTTGGTACTGCAGCTCACCTACCATTCACTTGAATTATAATCTGAGCTGCAGTACCAGACAATGACCACTACACAGTGTACGGCGCTGTGGTTTTCCATATCTGTACACATTAAACAGGTGTAGACCTTGGCAAGAGTTGTTGACAGGAGGTGTTGGTCTTTTACCAATCTAATATGTCCAGGAACTGTCCTAAATCTCAGGTGTTGGTGAAGAGGATTCGCCCACTCAAAAAAAGATTGAATGGCAGGTTTCAAAGTCCTGAAAGCACTATAGGTACTGGAACTTCCTTTTCCTTACTTCCCAGTATGCGTTGCTGATGCTGCTGTTTTATGACTTGCCTGCAAAGAACTAAAATCCTTTATGAGGTTTGTCTTTCTGTTCTTGCTTGCTTTTCTGTTAAAGACCCACTTTTACTACATGTAGAGAGACAAACATGCGTCCACTTCCTTTAAAGAGACAAAGACCAGCCACACTTCCTGTACAGAGACAAAGACCAGCCACACTTCCTGTAGAGAGACAAAACCCTTCCCTACATTCTGTAGAAAAACAAAGCCCCTCCCCAACTTCCTGCAAGGTGACATACATCTACTCTAATTTCCTGCAGAGACAAAGAAGTAACCCCACATCCTGCAGAGACAAAAACCCTCCCCCACTTCCTGTACAGAGACAAAAACCCACCTTCACTTCCTGCAGAGAGACAAAGACCCGCCCTCACTTACTGTACAGGGACAAAGACCCTCCCCCACTTCCTGTACAGAGACAAAGACCCACCCCACTTCCTGTACAGAGACAAAGACCCACCCCACTTGCTGTACAGAGACAAAGACCTACCCCACTTCCTGTATAGAGACAAAGACCCACCCCCACTTCCAGTACAGGGACAAAGACCCGCCCCACTTCCTGTACAGCGACAAAGACCAGCCACACTTCCTGTAGAGAGACAAAACCCTTCCCTACATTCTGTAGAAAAACAAAACCCCTCCCCAACTTCCTGCAAGGAGACATACATCTACTCTAATTTCCTGCAGAGACAAAGAACTAACCCCACATCCTGCAGAGACAAAAACCCTCCCCCACTTCCTGTACAGAGACAAAAACCCACCTTCACTTCCTGCAGAGAGACAAAGACCCGCCCTCACTTACTGTACAGGGACAAAGACCCTCCCCCACTTCCTGTACAGAGACAAAGACCCACCCCACTTCCTGTACAGAGACAAAGACCCACCCCACTTGCTGTACAGAGACAAAGACCTACCCCACTTCCTGTACAGAGACAAAGACCCACCCCCACTTCCAGTACAGGGAAAAGACCCGCCCCCACTTCCTGTACAGAGACAAAAACCCGCCTTCACTTCCTGCAGAGAGACAAAGACTCGCCCTCACTTCCTGTACAGAGACAAAGACTCGCCTAACCTCCTGTAGAAAGACATAAACCCACCCCCACTTCCTATAGAGAGACAAAGACCCCCCCACTTCCAGTACAGAGACAAAAACCCACCTTCACTTCCTGCAGAGAGACAAAGACCCACCCTCACTTCCTGTACAGGGACAAAGACCCTCCCCCACTTCCTGTACAGAGACAAAGACCCACCCCACTTGCTGTACAGAGACAAAGACCTACCCCACTTCCTGTACAGAGACAAAGACCCACCTCCACTTCCTGTACAGGGACAAAGACCTGCCCCCCACTTCCTGTACAGAGACAAAAACCCGCCTTCACTTCCTGCAGAGAGACAAAGACTCGCCCTCACTTCCTGTACAGAGACAAAGACTCGCCTAACCTCCTCTAGAAAGACATAAACCCACCCCCACTTCCTATAGAGAGACAAAGACCCACCCCCACTTCCAGCACAGAGACAAAGACCCACCCCCACTTCCAGTACAGAGAGAAAGACCCACCCCCCACTTCCTGTACAGAGACAAAGAACCGCCCCCACTTCCTGTACAGAGACAAAGCCCCGCCCCCACTTCCTGTACAGAGACAAAAACCCGCCCTCATTTCCTGTACAGAGACAAAGACCCGCCCCCATTTCTTGTACAGAGAAAAAGATCCGCCCTCACTTCCTATAGAGAGACAAAGACCAACCCCCACTTCCTGTACAGAGATAAAGACCCGCCTCCACTTACTGTACAGAGACAAAGACTCGCCCCACCTCCTGTAGAAAGACATAGACCCAACCCCACTTCCTATAGAGAGACAAAGACCCACCTCCACTTCCAGTACAGAGATAAAGACCCACCTCCACTTCCAGTACAGAGACAAAGACCCACCCCCACTTCCAGTACAGAGACAAAGACCCACCCCCACTTCCTGTACAGAGACAAAGACCCACCCCTACTTCCTGTACAGAGACAAAGACTCACCCCCACTTCCTGTAGAGAGACAAAGAACCGCCTCCACTTCCTTTAGTCAATTTCTAGACTGTTAGAGATGGATTATGTTTGGCAAATGGCAGCCTGTAAACAGAAGAGAGAGCCCCAATAGCCGGATTGTGAAAATTGGTTATGAAAACAATAGGGTCCAATTCATCATTTATATTTTTTTTACTTTTCATTTTTACTTTGTCTTCTTTGTTTTTTTGCACCAAATTCATCAAAATGGTGCATGAGATTCCTGAATTTTGCACAATCTTGCCTTTTTCTCCTCTGCCTTTAACTGGTTTTGCGTCTTTTTTAGAAGTAAAAGTTTCACATTTCACAAAAAAAAATACATAGAAATAACTGACGTACATAAAATCACTCCTACGGGGAGGACTGGAGCAGGGGTGCATCAAATTTGCATGAATCTGTCTAAAACATCTGGAAAAAAAAGCCACATTAATGTAAAAATAAATAAACTAAACCACAAAAGACAACTTAAAAAAAAAGCGCAAATTGTTTGATGAATTTGTCGCAAATCTAAAACGTCACTAATTGAGAAGTATTCACCCCCCAAAAAAACTGGTGGAAATGACATGATGAACCGGGCCATGATTGTTAAATAAAGGGATTTGCAGATTGTCTATTTAGCATTATCTATTAACAACTGACAAAAAAGTTGTGTTTGCAGAACTTTTTTGCCAATGGAGCTCTGCAGGATGATGTCACGCTGGTGACTATGATGTGACAGGATAGGGACACTCAACCCAGAGGTACACTCAATGGTAGTGAGGTCTGAGTCGCCAGCATGTCCCTATTTCCTGTCCCAGACCCTGATATAACACCTTCCTCACCCACCACCCAAGGGTTGGGTTGTGGCAGTAGTCACAAAACCCCACCGACAGACAACACAGACAGGGGGACAACAAAACTCACGCACACTAAAGCAAACACCAGGGGGGACTATAAAAGATGACCGGGAGGTAAATTAGGTAAGGGGTAGGTAACCAAACCACGGGGAACATACACACCAAACAGAAGGAGGCGGTGGCAGCAGGAGCAGCAGCAGGAGGAGGAGGAGCAGCAGGAGGAGGAGCAGCAGGAAGAGGAGGAGGAGCAGCAGGAGGAGGAGGAGGAAGAGCAGCAGGAGGAGGAGGAGCATCAGCAGCAGCAGCAGGAGCAGCAGCAGGAGGAGCAGCAGCAGGAGGAGCAGCAGCAGGAGGAGGCGGAGCAGCAGGAGGAGGAGGAGGAGCAGCAGGAGGAGGCGGAGCAGCAGGAGGAGGAGGAGGAGCAGCAGGAGAAGCAGGAGAAGCAGCAGGAGGAGGAGGAGCAGCAGGAGGAGGAGGAGCATCAGCAGCAGCAGCAGGAGCAGCAGCAGGAGGAGGCGGAGCAGCAGGAGGAGGAGGAGGCGCAGCAGGAGAAGCAGCAGCAGGAGAAGCAGCAGGAGGAGGAGGAGCAGCGGGAGGAGGAGCAGAAGGAGGAGGAGGAGCAGAAGGAGGAACAGCAGGAGGAGGAGGAAGAGCAGAAGGAGGAGGAGAAGCAGCAGCAGCAGCAGGAGGAGGTGGTGGAGGAGCAGCAGCAGGAGGAGGAGCAGAAGGAGAAGGAGGAGCAGCAGGAGGAGGAGCAGAAGGAGGAACAGCAGAAGGAGGAGCAGAAGGAGGAGGAGCAGCAGCTGCAGCAGGAGTTGGAGGAGGTGGTGGAGGAGCAGCAGCAGCAGGAGAAGCAGCATAAGGAGGAGGAGGAACAGCAGGAGAAGAAGCAGCAGGAGGAAAAGCAGCAGAAGGAGAAAGAGGAGCAGCAGGAGGAGAAGCAGCAGAAGGAGGAGGAGGAGGGGCAGCAGGAAGAGGAGCAGCAGGAGGAGGAGGAGGAGCAGCAGAAGGAGGAGGAGGAGCAGCAGGAGGAGAAGCAGCAGAAGGAGGAGGAGGAGGGGCAGCAGGAAGAGGAGCAGCAGGAGGAGGAGGAGGAGCAGCAGAAGGAGGAGGAGGAGCAGCAGGAGGAGAAGCAGCAGAAGGAGGAGGAGGAGCAGCAGGAGGAGGAGGAGCAGCAGAAGGAGGAGGAGCAGCAGCAGAAGGAGGAGGAGGAGGAGGAGGAGGAGGAGAAGCAGCAGCAGCAGCTCAAGACTAAGTTCCAGAATGAATTCTGAATAACCAGCGCCCTCTGCTGCAGAGGGTATTTATCCAGGTTGGGAGTGGTCATCAGCGGAAACACCTGATCAGGGGTAATGAGCTTACTACTAGCAAGAAAACGGACATTAACCGCGTGCGTGCCAAAAGAAAAAAACTCATTTAAGGCTATGTCCGCACGTTGCTTTTTACCTGCTTTTTTGCTGCTTTTTCAACTGCAGCGTTTAATGCCAAAATGGTTGTGTTCTGCTTTTCAAGCAAAGTCTATGGGAATTTGGGTTTCTTGTCCGCACTATGCTGTTCAAACTGCAGCCTTTTTGTTGCAGAACTTTGGTCAAAAAGTGCAAAACCCAAATGGCAAAAACAATTGCCATGGGTTTTGCACTGCAAAGCTGGGTTTTTGACCAAAGTTCTGCAACAAAAAGGCTGCAGTTTGAACAGCATAGTGCGGACAAGAAACCCAAATTCCCATAGACTTTGCTTGAAAAGCAGAACACAACCATTTTGGCAATAAACGCTGCAGTTGAAAAAGCAGCAAAAAAGCAGGTAAAAAGCAACGTGCGGACATAGCCTAAGAAACTCGGAGCCTGAGCCTGTCAATGGGAGACGACCGTGGCAGATGATTACAGGACATGTGAACTCAGGCTTACTTGCTTTTAGGTGACCAAGAGCATCGCATGTATAGGACAGATTTGTTTGTACTCTGCAACTATAGCAACACATATGTTTGCATAGGAGCTGTAGACACAAAACGGTGGGATGTTTAAATAGGGAAATTTGCAAAGTGTCTGTTTTTTTTTTTTTGCTAAGATGCATTAGGGTAATACACACACACACACACACACACACACACACACACACACACACACACACACACAATAGATTGCAAAAGTATACACACCCTTTAAATATTGTTCTATTGCACTTTTCCAAGTTGGATTTTAGGGACGAAAGTGTTAAAACATTTTCTTTTAAAATCCTCTCTAGTTTTGGAATTGCAAATAGACTGATATTTTTCAAGCAAATACTCCGGGAGGAGCAGCGATCAACCAAAGAGAGAAATATTCCACCCCCCCCCATTAGGAAGTGGTGATTTGTATATCTCCACGCTCTGTGCACGGTGAAGGAGAACAACTTTGCTTATATGTCACTTTTTTCCTTGCAAAGCAAAGCGAGAATTAATGAACGGAAATGTATCCGTAATATGTGCGGAAGGCAAATGTAACACTCGGCATCACATGGAGACGATGCAAATGCTAAAAACAACAGCGCCGGCCGTACCCGGAGCGATGGATGGGGCGACGGCGGGATGGCTCTACCCCACCGGCACCTGACAATTACACTTAATGCAATATCAACACGAAGCACAACAATAACAATTACACAAACAGAGTAAATTACCCTCATTGAGCAACGGGAAAAATATTTGTGTAGCTCAGGAATGGGTTAATAAAGTGTGGAATGTTTTTGTATTATCCTAACAAAAACAAAAAAACAGGGATTGTCCTGTACAAAGAAGTGAGTGTCCTCACGGGAGAAGACGGGGGCGTCAATAAGACAGGGCTGAGGACATGAACCATTGGGTGCCGGATACAGGAGAAAAGTATGTGCCCCCCTCCACCGTACCCCTATAGGGGGGAGAATGTGCCCCCCCATTCTACATCTATAGACATTAATAAGAAGTCGGCCCCTCTGCAGATATAACGGCTCCGCATTATGGGATGGGGATGAGGTCTGGGCAATGTGCGGCCGCTCATGTTCTTCCCCTTCCATATATGTATGGACCTTGTGCACTGAGCACAATCATGGGGGGACAAAAAAGGGTCTTCCCCAAACTGTTCCTACAAAGCTGAAGGCTACAATTGTCCACTATGTCTTGCGTTGAAGAATTAGGCCTCATGCGCACGTTGCAGTTTTTAATACGTTTTTGGTGCAGTTTGTGGTGACCTTTTTTTGGTGTATCCGCATGCTGCAGTTTTTGATACATTTTTGGTGCAGTTTGTGGGGACCTTTTTTGGGTATATCCACACACTGCAGTTTTTTGGTGCAGTTTGTGGGGACCTTTTTTGGGTATATCCACACACTGCAGTTTTTTGGTGAAGTTTGTGGTGACCTTTTTTGGATATATCCACACTGCAGTTTTTTGGTGCAGATTGTGGCGACTTTTTGGGTGTATCCACACACTGCAGTTTTTTGGTGCAGTTTCTGGTGACCCTTTTTTTGGTATATTCACACGCTGCAGTTTTTTATACATTTTTGGTGCAGTTTGTGGTGACCTTTTTGGGTATATCCGCACAATGAAGTTTTGGTGCCTTTTTTGGATGTATCCGTATGCTGCAGTTTTTGATACATTTTTGGTGCAGTTTGTGGGGACCTTTTTTGGGTGTATCCGCATGCTGCAGTTTTTGATAAAGTTTTGGTGCAGTTTGTGGGGACCTTTTTTGGTATATCCGCACACTGCAGTTTTTTAGACATTTTTGGTGCAATTTGTGGTGACCCTATGGCTAGGTTCGCACACTGCGTCTTTTTGACGCTGCGTTTTTAACGCGATTTGGTGCGTTTTTGGCTGTGTTTTGCTGCGTTTTTGATCTCTGCGTTTTGCTGCGTTTTTCCAATGCATTGCATGGGGGGAAAATGCAGAAAAACGCAGGAAAGAATTGACATGTCCATTTTTTTTTTCAAGCTCAAAAACGCAGCTTAAAAAAACAGTTGTGTGCGCACAGCAAAAATGAAAACTCATAGACTTTGCTGGGGAAGCAAAGTCATGCAGTTTTGAGGCCAAAAACGCACCCGAAAAACGCGCAAAAACGCACTGTGCGCACATGAAATTCATGAAATAATTAAAAAAAAAAGGGCTTCCCTATATTTTTGGTTCCCAGCCGGGTACAAATAGGCAGCTGGGGGTTGGGGGCAGCCCGTACCTTCCTGCTGTACCCGGCTAGCATACAAAAATATGGCGAAGCCCACGTCATTTTTTTTGTTTGGGGGGGGCAAAGAAATTCTGCATACAGTCCTGGAAGGAGGATGCTGAGCCTTGTAGTTCGACAGCTGCTGTCTGCTCTCCTGCATACACTATTGGATGGAGGATGCTGAGCCTTGCAGTTCTGCAGCTGCTGTCTGCTCTCCTGCATACACTATTGGATGGAGGATGCTGAGCCTTGTAGTTCTGCTCCCCCTGACTCTCCCTCAAGCATACAGTCCTGGATGGAGCATGCTGAGCCTTTTAGTTCTGCAGCTGCTGTCTGCTCTCCTGCATACACTATTGGATGGAGCATGCTGAGCCTTGTAGTTCTGCAGCTGTCTGCTCTCCTGCATATACTAGTGGAGAATGAAGAACACATTGAAGAAGGAAATGACATCAGGCCTTTTTTTTTGTTCACTGATAAAAACCGCATAAAGACGCAGTGAGCAAAAACGCAGCAAAAAAACGCACCAAATCGCGGCAAAACGCGTGCGTTTTTTGCCGCGTTTTTTTTTGCCGCGGGTGCATTTTTGTGCGTTTTTTGTCGCAAAAAACGCACAAAAACGCAGCGTCAAAAAAATGCAGTGTGTGAACCTAGCCTTAGGTGCAGTTTGTGGTGACTTTTTTTGGTATATCCACACATTGCAGTGTTTTGTGCAGTTTGTGGGGACCTTTTTTGGGTGTATCCGCACAGGTTTTTGGTGCAGTTTGTGGGGACCTCTTTTGGTTGTATCCGCATGTTGCAGTTTTTTGTGCAGTTTGTGGTGACCCTTTTTTTGGTGTATCTGCATGCTGCAGTTTTTGATAAAGTTTTGGTGTAGTTTGTGGTAACCTTTTTTGGTATATCCGCACGCTGCAGTTTTTTTATACATTTTTGGTGCAGCTTGTGGTGACTTTTTTTGGTGTATCCGCACACTGCAGTTTTTTGGTGCAGTTTGTGGTGACTTTTTTGGGTGCATCCGCACACTGCAGGTTTTTGGTGCAGTTTGTGGGGACCTTTTTTGGGTGTATCCGCACACTGCAGTTTTGTGTTCACAACTGCACCCTATGGCCATAAAAATGCAGATTGTGGCCCAAAAAACGCATACAAAAATGCCTGCGTTTTCCATGCATTTTTTTTTTTTATTTAATGGGTGAAAAATGCAAAAAGAATTGACCTGCTGTATTGTGTGGTCACCACAAAACTGTAGCCATAAAAAAGCAACGTACGCACAGCAAATCTGAAATTTCATAGACTTTGATGGGGAAGGAAAAACATGCCCTTTTGTGCCACAAACTGCACCCAAAAATGCTGCAAACCCCCCCAAAAAAACGCAGCTTGTATATGGGGCTTCAGTTACCACTATATATATATATATTGGTATTGCCTTAATCAGTTTGCTATGTAATCTGAGAGCAGCATGATGTAGGGGCAGAGGCCCTGATTCCTGCGATTTGTCACTTCCTGGACTGCTTAGTGCAGTTTTGATAGAATCCCTGTTTTCTCTAATGCTCTGCTGAGCTGTGTATGACCCCACCCACACCACCTGATTGGCTACTTCCTGTGTCCACTGTACATTGTCACTTACCAATCAGTGATGGGGGCAGGGCTACACAGATTAGCTGGACTGGCTGGCACACAACACCTAGTCCTCTAGCGATAATCTCCTGCTGATAAAGCACTGATTGTACTGAAACCACAGCACACAGCCTAAGGCTATGTGCACACGGTGCGTTTTTCGCGGCGTTTTTGCGCGTTTTTCGGGTGCGTTTTTGGCCTCAAAACTGCATGACTTTGCTTCCCCAGCAAAGTCTATGAGTTTTCATTTTTGCTGTCTGCACACAGCGTTTTTTTTCAGCTGCGTTTTTGTGGTGACCACAAAAACGCAGCATGTCAATTATTCCCGCGTTTTTCACTGCGCTTTTCATCCATTGAGTGTAATGGGATGTTGAAAGACGCAATTAGAAACGCAAATAGCTGCGTTTTGGTGCGTTTTGGTGCGTTTCTAAGACCAAAAACGCAGCTATAAACGCAGGAGGTGGGTAGTAAAGTGACGTGTACAGGAAGAGGATTCCTTCTGTCAGTATATACAGAAGCGTGACTCCTCCCGGTACCGTCACCGCTGCTTCCACCTCCCGTCCTGTGCAGGTCAGCTGCCGTGCGGCGCCATGTACAGGCAGGAGATGGAAGCGGCTGCGAAAACAAAAGTTAACAGTAGAAAAAAAAAAAAAAAAGTTATACTCACCTGTCTGCAGACTCCCGGTGCCATGCCCGCTCCCAGCTCCTCTCACGGTATCGCCACCCCCGCTCCGGCTGTGTGCAGACGGCCGGGAAAGCTCCGATGGATGCAGGACCTGGCGATGGATCACCTGATGCAGTCACCTGACGCATCAGGTGATCGTAAGTATCGCGATGACGCGGGCGCCCGGCCGGTATCAGCGGATGCGTCAGGAGACTTCATCCCTGATTACCGGCAGCTGCTGCAGCGATCGGACAGGATCAGACTCCCGCCCCATCGCTGTAGGAGCTGCCGGTAATCAGCACATAAGTGAGTATTATTATTATTTTTTTTTTTTTTTTCTACTGATGCATCTGCTGATTGTATAAAAGTCGTTTATACAATCAGCTGATGTGTGATGTGATTCAGGCACTTGATCCTGACACATCATCTGATCGCTTTGCCTTCCAGCAAACCGATCAGATGATATTGGATCCAGATTGGACGGCGCGGGACCCTGACCCAGGATTACTGCGGAGGGGGGTTCTTTATTTCAATAAAGATGGAGTCACTAATTGTGTTGTGTTTTATTTCTAATAAAAATATTTTTCTGTGTGTTGTGTTTTTTTTTTATCTTTACTAGAAATTCATGGTGGCCGTGTCTAATATTGGCGTGACACCATGAATTTCGGGCTTAGGGCTAGCTGATAATATACAGCTAACCCTAACTCCATTATTACCCGGCTAGCCACCCGTCACCAGGGCAGCCGGAAGAGTTGGATACAGCGCCAGAAGATGGCGCTTCTATGAAAGCGCCATTTTCTGGGGTGGCTGCGGGACTGCAATTCACAGCGGGGGTGCCCAGAAAGCATGGGCACCCTGCACTGTGGATTCCAATCCCCAGCTGCCTAGTTGTACCTGGCTGGACTCAAAAATTGGGCGGAGCTCACGTCATTTTTTTTTTAAATTATTTCATGAAATTCATGAAATAATTTAAAAAAAAAGGGCTTCCCTATATTTTTGGTTCCCAGCCGAGTACAAATAGGCAGCTGGGGGTTGGGGGCAGCCCGTACCTGCCTGCTGTACCCGGCTAGCATACAAAAATATGGCGAAGCCCATGTCATTTTTTTTTGGGGGGGGGCAAAGAAATCCTGCATACAGTCCTGGAAGGAGGATGCTGAGCCTTGTAGTTCGACAGCTGCTGTCTGCTCTCCTGCATACACTATTGGATCGAGGATGCTGAGACTTGTAGTTCTGCAGCTGTCTGCTCTTCTGCATATGCTGAGCCTTGTAGTTCGACAGCTGCTGTCTGCTCTCCTGCATACACTATTGGATCGAGGATGCTGAGACTTGTAGTTCTGCAGCTGTCTGCTCTTCTGCATATGCTGAGCCTTGTAGTTCTGCAGCTGCTGTCTGCTCTCCTGCATACACTATTGGATGGAGCATGCTGAGCCTTGTAGTTCTGCAGCTGTCTGCTCTTCTGCATACACTAGTGGAGAATGAAGAACACATTGAAGAAGGAAATGACATCAGACCTTTTTTTTTTTTTGTTCACTGATAAAAAACGCATAAAGACGCAGTGAGCAAAAACGCAGCAAAACGCAGCAAAAAAACGCACCAAATCGCGGCAAAACGCGTGCGTTTTTTGCCGCGTTTTTTCGACGCAGGTGCGTTTTTGTGCGTTTTTCGCGGCCAAAAACGCACAAAAACGCAGCGTCAAAAAACGCAGCGTGTGCACATAGCCTAATAAGTGACACATCACTGGAATCAAGCTCTCTGCCCCTATATTTTTTGATGCTCTTAGATTACATAGAAAAAACTTGCAGGTATATTCCTTTTAATATTAAAAAAAAGATAAATTGTTCTCTATATTATAAAAAAAAAAGTATTAATCATACCACAACAAAAAAGAAATGATCCCCACCGGAAGCAAAGAACAAAACATTTCTTGCAGTCCTTTAGTCTGGAGAGTTGTTCTTAAGGGGTTAATATAAAACAATATAGCAGGCTGAATACATAAAGCTGAGCATGGGACCCTCTGTGTGTATATACCGTATACTGCTGTGGAAACTCTGTCTCATGGCTGGTCTCATGGTGGCTTTGTTGGTGTATGGTGGATCCCCCGCAGTGGTCTCCTTCCTGTGCCTCCATTATTCACACGCTCCGCTATGATATAAGCAGTGGGAGCAGAGAAGGGACACGGGACGTGGCTGTTACTAAGATTACCCCCCCCCCCCGCACCATGGGCTAATGTGTCACCTATGGCTCCATCACCTTGGCACACGGCCATTGCCCAATACTTACCTGTCACTGACTAGAGGGATACAGGGATATGCTCCATTCGCTTTCACACTGGGGTCTGACAAATATCCTCACTGTTGGGACAGACGGAGAGAGCAATGCACTGTTTTATATACAGCTCACATTTTGGACCACTTCTCTGCCCCAGTTGAACATTCGATGACCCCAGTGGCATGGCCCTAACAAATCCTACACATCTACTCACATATGTGGTTCATCTTTATCCATGTAAATCCCACAGAAGTGATTCCTCCAACTATTGCCATCAGTCCCATAGACAATGTTGGCCAAGTATTGTACCCAATTATTGCCGTCAGTCCTATAGACAATGATGGTCAAGGATTGTATCAGACTATTACCATCAGTCCCATAGACAATGATAGTCAAGCATTGTACCTGACTATTGCCATCAGTCTCATAGACAATGAAGGTCAAGAATTGTACCCAACTATTGCCATCAGTCTCATAGACAATGATGGTTAAAGATTGTATCTGACTATTGCCATCAGTCTCATAGACAATGAAGGTCAAGCATTGTACCTGACTATTACCATCAGTCTCATAGACAATGATGGTTAAAGATTGTATCTGACTATTGCCATCAGTCTCATAGACAATAATGGTCAAAGATTGTATCTGACTATTGCCATTAGTCCCATGGACTATGATGGTCAAGGATTGTACCCGACTTTTGCCATCAGTCTCATAGACAATAATGATCAAGGATTGTATCCGACTATTGCCATCAGTTTCATAGACAATGATGGTCAAGGATTGTATTTGACTATTGCCATTAGTCTCATAGACAATGATGGTCGAGCAATGTATCCGACTATTGCCATCAGTCTCATAGACAATGATGGTCAAGGATTCTACCCAACTATTGCCATCAGTCACATAGACAATGATGGGCAAGTATTTTACTTATTGCCATAAGTCTCAGACAATGATGGGCAAGTATTTTACCTATTGCCATCAATCCCATAGACAATAAAGGTTAAGGATTGTACTTGACTATTGCCATCAGTTCCATAGACAATAGTGGTCAAGGACTTTACTCGACTATTGCCACCAGTCCAATAAAAAATGATGGTCAAGGATTGTACCCAACTATTGCCACCACTTACATAGACAATGAAGGTCAAAGATTGTACTCTACTATTGCCATCAGTCCCATAGAAAATGATAATCAAGGATAATATGCAACTATTACCATCAATCCCATAGACAATGATGGTAAAGGATTGTATTCGACTATTGTCATGAGTCTCGTAGACAATAATGGTCAAGGATTGTACCCGAATATTGCCATCAGTTCCATATAGAATGATGGTCAAGGATTGTACCCGACTATTTACATAAGTCCCATAGATTATGATGGTCAAGGATTGTGCCAGACTATTGCCATCAGTCCCATAGACAATGATAGTCAAAGATTGTATCCGACTATTGCCATCAGTCCCATAGACAAGATCGAGGGCTTTGTGTTCTCCATCTGAATAAATGAGTTATCGCACATGTACACTACCACTTTGTTCATTGTCTATGGGAGAGAAGGAGATGGTCAATAGATAGACAATTATAGTGAAGGATTGTACTAGACTACTGTCATCAATCTCATAGACAATAATAGTCAAGGATTGCACCTGACTATTGTCATCAATCCTATAGACAATAATAGTCAAGGATGGTACACAACTATTGCCTTCTCTCCCATAGACAATGATGGTCAAGGATTGTACCAGACTATTGTCTTCAGACCAATAGACAATAATGGACAAGGATTGTACCCAACTATTGAAATCAGTCCCATAGACAATGATGGTCAAAGATTTTACCCGACTATTCCCGTCAGTCTGATAGACAAAATCGAGGGCTTCGTGTTCTCCATCTAAATAGATGAGTTATCGTGCATGTACACTGCCGCTTTGTTCATTGTCTATGGGAGAGAAGGAGATGGTCAATAGATTATAGTGAAGGATTGTACTCGACTACTGTCCTCAATTTCATATTGGTCAAGGATTGTACCTGACTATTGCCATATGTCCCATAGACAATAATGGTCAAAGATTATACCTGACTATTGCCATCAATCCTATAGATAATAATGATCAAGGATGGTACCCAACTATTGAAATCAGTCCAATAGACAATGATGGTCAAAGATTGCACCCTACTATTGTCATCAGTCCCATAGACAAGATCGAGGGCTTTGTGTTCTCCATCTAAATAGATGAGTTATCGTGCATGTACACTACACTACTGTTCATTGTCTATGGGAGAGAAGGAGATGGTCAATAGATTATAGTGAAGGATTGTACTTGACTACTGTCATCAATCTTATAGACAATAATGGTCAAAGATTATACCTGACTATTGCCATCAATCCTATAGACAATAATGGTCAAGGATGGTACCAAACTATTGCCTTCAGTCCCATAGACAATGATGGTGAAGGATTGTGCCACACTATTGCCATCAGTCCCATAGACAATTATGGTCAAGGATTGTACCAGACTATTGCCTTCAGTCCCATAGACAATAATGGTCAAGGATTGTACCCAACTATTGAAATCAGTCCCATAGACAATGATGGTCAAGGATTGTGCCAGACTATTGCCAACAATCCCATAGACAATGATGGTCAAGGATTGTGCAGACTATTGCCGTCAGTCCCATAGACAATGATGGTCAAGGATTGTTCCAGACTATTGCCAGAGGTCCTATAGACAACAATGGTCAATGATTGTACCCAACTATTGAAATCAGTCCCATAGACAATGATGGTTAAGGATTGTACCTGACTATTACCGTCAGTCCCATAGACAATGATGTTCAAGGATTGTACCTGACTATTACCGTCAGTCCCATAGACAATGATGTTCAAGGATTGTACCTGACTATTACCGTCAGTCCCATAGACAATGATGTTCAAGGATTGTACCTGACTATTACCGTCAGTCCCATAGACAATGATGTTCAAGGATTGTACCTGACTATTACCGTCAGTCCCATAGACAATGATGTTCAAGGATTGTACCTGACTATTACCGTCAGTCCCATAGACAATGATGTTCAAGGATTGTACCTGACTATTACCGTCAGTCCCATAGACAATGATGTTCAAGGATTGTACCTGACTATTACCGTCAGTCCCATAGACAATGATGTTCAAGGATTGTACCTGACTATTACCGTCAGTCCCATAGACAATGATGTTCAAGGATTGTACCTGACTATTACCGTCAGTCCCATAGACAATGATGTTCAAGGATTGTACCTGACTATTACCGTCAGTCCCATAGACAATGATGTTCAAGGATTGTACCTGACTATTACCGTCAGTCCCATAGACAATGATGTTCAAGGATTGTACCTGACTATTACCGTCAGTCCCATAGACAATGATGGTCAAGGATTGTACCCGACAATTGCCCTCAGTCCTATAGACAAGATTGACAGCATTCCTAAAAGTGTGAATAGGTGCAAATCTGATCATGATTATGGACAGAGACACACAAAGAGACCCACAGACACACAGAAAGAGAGAGACACACACACACACACACACAAACACAGCTCTGTTTCTATATTTCTCCAGGTCATTAATAGGAGCTGTGATTGGTTGCTATAGGCAACGAAGGATATTCTTAGTATAAGAAGTGTGTGAAGTCATATAATTTCGGTGGAGAGAAGGATATAGAGGCAGAAAGAGACAGACAGAGAGAAAGACAGAGAGAGAGGCAGACAGGAAGAAAGAAAGACAAAGAAAGAGACAGAGAGAGCGACAGACACAGAAAAGGAGACAGACAGGAAGAGAGACAGAGAGAGAGAGAGACATAGAGAGACAGAGAGCGACAGACACAGAAAAGGAGAGAGACAGAGAGAGATAGATACATAGAGAGACAGAGAGCGACAGACACAGAAAAGGAGACAGACAGAGAGAGATACATAGAGAGACAGAGAGCGACAGACACAGAAAAGGAGAGAGACAGGAAGAGAGACAGAGAGAGAGAGAGACATAGAGAGACAGAGAGCGACAGACACAGAAAAGGAGAGAGACAGAGAGAGATACATAGAGAGACAGAGAGCGACAGACACAGAAAAGGAGAGAGACAGAGAGAGATACATAGAGAGACAGAGAGCGACAGACACAGAAAAGGAGAGAGACAGAGAGAGAGATACATAGAGAGACAGAGAGCGACAGACACAGAAAAGGAGAGAGACAGAGAGAGATACATAGAGAGACAGAGAGCGACAGACACAGAAAAGGAGAGAGACAGAGAGAGAGATACATAGAGAGACAGAGAGCGACAGACACAGAAAAGGAGAGAGACAGAGAGAGTTAGATACATAGAGAGACAGAGAGCGACAGACACAGAAAAGGAGAGAGACAGAGAGAGATAGATACATAGAGAGACAGAGAGCGACAGACACAGAAAAGGAGAGAGACAGAGAGAGAGATACATAGAGAGACAGAGAGCGACAGACACAGAAAAGGAGAGAGACAGAGAGAGTTAGATACATAGAGAGACAGACAGAGAGAGAGGCGGACAGGAAGAAAGAAAGACAAAGAAAGAGACAGAGAGAGAGAGATACATAGAGAGACAGACAGAGACAGGCAAAGAGAGAGAAAGTCAGAGACAAAAAGAGAGGCAGAAAGGGAGAGAGAAACAGACAGGGAAAGAGACAGAGAGACACTTATTTACTATCCTGGGGAACATCGGGTGCTACAGCTTATATATATATAATGTACGATTAATCCAAAAAGTAAATGATGTAAAAAAAAAAACCCCAAAACATTAGAATTGTCGTTTTCCAATCACTGCACCTCCCTGAAGTGATAAAAATGTCCTAAACATCCCCAACATGCTGTTAATAAAACAACAGCTCAATACAAAAAAAAATATCCATGTCGTTAGGCAAGATCGTTGATGCAAAAAATTTAAAAAATTCTGTCTCAGAAAATGACAACACAAACCACTTTTTTGTTTTAAAAAAAAACCAAAACATTCTGATATTTTTGAAACACTAAAATATAAAGTAACATGGCCCCGACCTGCAGCGCACACTGGCAGAATGGCTATTTCTGTTTGTTTCCCGGCACTTGGAATGTTTTCCCCATTGTATGGTGAAGAGGACGGTGCAAATCAAAACTGCAACTCACCCCACAAACATAACAAGCCCCAATACGGAAAACCTATAGGAGAGAAAGATGAAAAGAATCAGTGTGCAAAAATGGAAAATGTCCAGAAGGGGTTAATTAAGGATGTTATTATTGAATTGTAAAGCGCTGCGGAATATGTTGGCGCTATAGAAATAAAGATTATTATTATTATCATTATTATTATTATCTATCATTATTATTATTATCATTAGTATTATTAGTATTATTAATTTAAAGTAAAAAAATAAATAAATAACCTTTTATTAATAGTAGTAAAGAAAAAACAAAGCTCCCTGAGCTGTGAGGAGCCTTCCTCTTCCTCTTCTTCTTCTTCTTCTTGGCGCAGGCGGCGCTTTATTGGATCATTGTTTTAATATTAGCAACTTGTTTCCTTACAAAAGATACATTGCAATAAATAAACAAAGCGGTAATGGCTGCACAAGGCTGGAGCACGGCGGCGGCACCGGGAGGGGGATCCCGTCACATTGTGCAACACTTCATTCTGCACGCCCCGACCTGGGAACGCCGTGCACACACCGGAGCACACACCGGAGCACACACCGGAGCACACACCGGAGCACACACCGGAGCACACACGGGAGCACACACGGGAGCACACCCCGGAGCACACAGCGGAGCACACACGTTAGCACACATCGGAGCACACACGGGAGAACACACCGGAGCACACACGGGAGCACACACCGGAGCACACACGGGAGCACACACGGGAGCACACATGGGAGCACACCCCGGAGCACACAGCGGAGCACACACGTTAGCACACATCGGAGCACACACGGGAGAACACACCGGAGCACACACCAGAGCACACATCGGAGCACACACGTGAGCATACATAGAAGCACACATGGGAGCACACACGGGAGCACACATGGGAGCACACCCCGGAGCACACAGACACCAGAGCACACACGGGAGCACACATCGGAGCACACACGGGAGAACACACGGGAGCACACACGGGAGCACACACGGGAGAACACACCGGAGCACACACCGGAGCACACATCGGAGCACACACCGGAGCACACACGTGAGCACACATAGAAGCACGCATGGGAGCACACACGGGAGCACACATGGGAGCACACCCCGGAGCACACAGACACCAGAGCACACACCGGAGCACACACACCGGAGCACACACGGGAGCACACATGGGAGAACACACCGGAGCACACACCCCGGAGCACACACGGGAGCACACACAGGAGCACACACGGGAGCACACACCAGAACACACACCGGAGCACACACCAGAGCACACACCGAAGCACACGCCGGAACACACACCGGAGCACACACCAGAGCACACACCAGAGCACACACAGGAGCACACACCGGAGCACACAGACACCGGAGCACACACCGGAGCACACACCGGAGCACACACCGGAGCACACACCAGAGCATACACCGGAGCACACCTCAGAGCACACAGACACTGGAGCACACACTGGAGCACACCCCGGAGCACACAGACACCGGAGCACACACGGGAGCACACACCGAAGCACACATCGGAGCACACACGGGAGCACACATGGGAGCACACCCCGGAGCACACAGACACCAGAGCACACACGGGAGCACACACCGGAGCACACACGGGAGCACACATCGGAGCACACACCGGAGCACACACGGGAGCACACATCGGAGCACACACAGGCGCACACACGGGAGCACACACCAGAGTACACCCCGGAACACACATCGGAACACACACCGGAGCACACACTGGAGCACACACCGAAGCACACAGACACCGGAGCACACACCGGAGCACACACCAGAGCACACACCAGAGCACACACCAGAGCACACCACGGAGCACACAGACACCGGAGCACACACCGGAGCACACAGACACCGGCACACACACTAGAGCACACCCCGGAGCCCACACCGGAGCACACAGACACCGGAGCACACACCAGAGCACACACCGAAGCACACATCGAAGCACACACGGGAGCACACACGGGAGCACACATGGGAACACACCCCGGAGCACACACGGGAGAACACACGGGACCACACACCCCGGAGCACACATCGGAGCACACACGGGAGCACACACAGGAGCACACATGGGAGCACACACCGGAGCACACACCGGAGCACACACCGGAGCACACACCGGAGCACACACCGGAGCACACACCAGAGCACACACCAGAGCACACACCGGAGCACACACCAGAGCACACACTGGAGCACACACCAGAGCACACACCAGAGCACACACCGGAGCACACAGACACCGGAGCACACACCGGAGCACACAGACACCGGAGCACACACCGGAGCACACATCGGAGCACACACCAGAGCACACATCGGAGCACACACGGGAGAACACACGGGAGCACACACCCCGGAGCACACATCGGAGCACACACGGGAGCACACAGACACCGGAGCACACACCGGAGCACACAGACACCGGAGCACACACCGGAGCACACACCAGAGCACACACCGGAGCACACACCGAAGCACACAGACACCGGAGCACACAGACACTAGAGCACACACTGGAGCACACCCCGAAGCACACACCGGAGCACACACGGGAGCACACATGGGAGCACACCCCGGAGCACACAGACACCAGAGCACACACGGGAGCACACACCGGAGCACACACGGGAGCACACATCGGAGCACACACCAGAGCACACACCGGAGCACACACCGGAGCACACACCAGAGCACACACCGGAGCACACACCGGAGCACACAGACACCGGAGCACACACCGGAGCACACAGACACCGGAGCACACACCAGAGCACACATCGGAGCACACACCAGAGCACACATCGGAGCACACACGGGAGAACACACGGGAGCACACACCCCGGAGCACACATCGGAGCACACACGGGAGCACACAGACACCGGAGCACACACCGGAGCACACAGACACCGGAGCACACACCAGAGCACACACCGGAGCACACACCGAAGCACACACCGGAGCACACAGACACCGGAGCACAAAGACACTAGAGCACACACTGGAGCACACCTCGAAGCACACACCGGAGCACACAGACACCGGAGCACACACCAGAGCACACACCGAAGCACACATCGGAGCACACACGGGAGCACACATGGGAGCACACCCCGGAGCACACAGACATCAGAGCACACACCGGAGCACACACCGGAGCACACACGGGAGCACACATCGGAGCACACACGGGAGAACACACGGGAGCACACACCGGAGCACACACGGGAGTACACATCGGAGCACACACGGGAGCACACATCAGAGCACACACAGGAGCACACACAGGAGCACACACAGGAGCACACACGGGAGCACACACGGGAGCACACACGGGAGCACACACCAGAGCACACCTCGGAGCACACCTCGGAGCACACATCGGAGCACACATCGGAGCACACATCGGAGCACACACGGGAGCACACATCAGAGCACACACAGGAGCACACACAGGAGCACACACGGGAGCACACACGGGAGCACACACGGGAGCACACACCGGAGCACACACCAGAGCACACATCGGAGCACACATCGGAGCACACATCGGAGCACACACCAGAGCACACACCGGAGCACACACCGGAGCACACACCAGAGCACACACCGGAGCACACAGACACCGGAGCACACACCAGAGCACACAGACACCGGAGCACACACCAGAGCACACATCGGAGCACACACCAGAGCACACATCGGAGCACACACGGGAGAACACACGGGAGCACACACCCCGGAGCACACATCGGAGCACACACGGGAGCACACAGACACCGGAGCACACACCGGAGCACACAGACACCGGAGCACACACCAGAGCACACACCGGAGCACACACCGAAGCACACACCGGAGCACACAGACACCGGAGCACACAGACACTAGAGCACACACTGGAGCACACCTCGAAGCACACACCGGAGCACACAGACACCGGAGCACACACCAGAGCACACACCGAAGCACACATCGGAGCACACACGGGAGCACACATGGGAGCACACCCCGGAGCACACAGACATCAGAGCACACACCGGAGCACACACCGGAGCACACACCGGAGCACACACGGGAGCACACATCGGAGCACACACGGGAGAACACACGGGAGCACACACCGGAGCACACACGGGAGTACACATCGGAGCACACACGGGAGCACACATCAGAGCACACACAGGAGCACACACAGGAGCACACACGGGAGCACACACGGGAGCACACACGGGAGCACACACCGGAGCACACACCAGAGCACACCTCGGAGCACACATCGGAGCACACATCGGAGCACACATCGGAGCACACATCGGAGCACACATCGGAGCACACACGGGAGCACACATCGGAGCACACACCGGAGCACACACCAGAGCACACCCCGGAGCACACATCGGAGCACACATCGGAGCACACACTGGAGCACACACCGGAGCACACAGACACCGGAGCACACACCGGAGCACACAGACACCGGAGCACACACTGGAGCACACCCCGGAGCACACACCGGAGAACACACCGGAGCACATACCGGAGCACACACCGGAGCACACACCGGAGCACACACCGGAGCACACACGGTCACTTCTCCATCCATTCCTTCCCGTTGCCTGAGTTGGGCAAGAGCTCTCCCCTGTGACAGAAAAGTTAATTTTTTTATGACTTTATTCTAAGGGTGGATGGAAATACTGTTCACACACAGAGAACACAACAAGTGCAAAGCTTCACTATCCTCCATATCTTTGTGCATACAGTGCCTACAAGTAGTATTCAACCCCCTGCAGATTTAGCAGGTTTGATAAGATGCAAATAAGTTAGAGCCTGCAAACTTCAAACAAGAGCAGGATTTATTAACAGATGCATAAATCTTACAAACCAACAAGTTATGTTGCTCAGTTAAATTTTAATAAATTTTCAACATAAAAGTGTGGGTCAATTATTATTCAACCCCTAGGTTTAATATTTTGTGGAATAACCCTTGTTTGCAATTACAGCTAATAATCGTCTTTTATAAGACCTGATCAGGCCGGCACAGGTCTCTGAAGTTATCTTGGCCCACTCCTCCATGCAGATCTTCTCCAACTTATCTAGGTTCTTTGGGTGTCTCATGTGGACTTTAATCTTGAGCTCCTTCCACAAGTTTTCAATTGGGTTAAGGTCAGGAGACTGACTAGGCCACTGCAACACCTTGATTTTTTCCCTCTTGAACCAGGCCTTGGTTTTCTTGGCTGTGTGCTTTGGGTTGTTGTCTTGTTGGAAGATGAAATGACGACCCATCTTAAGATCCTTGATGGAGGAGCGGAGGTTCTTGGCCAAAATCTCCAGGTAGGCCGTGCTATCCATCTTCTCATGGATGCGGACCAGATGGCCAGGCCCCTTGGCTGAGAAACAGCCCCACAGCATGATGCTGCCACCACCATGCTTGACTGTAGGGATGGTATTCTTGGGGTCGTATGCAGTGCCATCCAGTCTCCAAACGTCACGTGTGTGGTTGGCACCAAATATCTCGATCTTGGTCTCATCAGACCAGAGAACCTTGAACCAGTCTGTCTCAGAGTCCTCCAAGTAATCATGAGCAAACTGTAGATGAGCCTTGACATAACGCTTTGAAAGTAAAAGTACCTTACGGGCTCGTCTGGAACGGAGACCATTGCGGTGGAGTACGTTACTTATGGTATTGACTGAAACCAATGTCCCCACTGCCATGAGATCTTCCCGGAGCTCCTTCCTTGTTGTCCTTGGGTTAGCCTTGACTCTTCGGACAAGCCTGGCCTCGGCACGGGTGGAAACTTTCAAAGGCTGTCCAGGCCGTGGAAGGCTAACAGTAGTTCCATAAGCTTTCCACTTCCGGATGATGCTCCCAACAGTGGAGACAGGTAGGCCCAACTCCTTGGAAAGGGTTTTGTACCCCTTGCCAGCCTTGTGACCCTCCACGATTTTGTCTCTGATGGCCTTGGAATGCTCCTTTGTCTTTCCCATGTTGACCAAGTATGAGTGCTGTTCACTAGTTTGGGGAGGGTCTTAATTAGTCAGAAAAGGCTGGAAAAAAAGAGATAATTAATCCAAACATGTGAAGCTCATTGTTCTTTGTGCCTGAAATACTTCTTAATACTTTAGGGGAACCAAACAGAATTCTGGTGGTTTGAGGGGTTGAATAATAAATGACCCTCTGAATAAACTTTTCACAATTTAAAAAAAAAAATAAAAAAAGAAACATTCTTTTTTGCTGCATTTCACACTTCCAGGCTGATCTACAGTCCAAATGTCACAATGCCAAGTTAATTCCGAATGTGTAAACCTGCTAAATCTGCAGGGGGTTGAATACTACTTGTAGGCACTGTATATAATTACATACCAAACATACCCAGGTTATACCAGCTCTACATATATAATTATATACAGGAGATACCCAGGTTATACCAGCTGTACATATATAATTATATATTGAGATACCCAGGTTATACCGGCTGTACATATATTATTATATACAGGAGATGCCCAGGTTATACCGGCTGTACATATATAATTATATACAGACAATACCCAGGTTATACCAGCTGTACATATATAATTATGTACAGGAGATACCCAGGTTATACCGGCTGTACATATATTATTATATACAGAAGATGCCCAGGTTATACCAGCTGTACATATATAATTATATACAGGAGATACCCAGGTTATACCAGCTGTACGTATATAATTATATACAGAGAATACCCAGGTTATACCAGCTTTACATATAATTATGTACAGGAGATACCCAGGTTATACCAGCTGTACATATATAATTATATACAGAGAATACCCAGGTTATACCAGCTGTACATATATACTTATATACAGAGGATACCGAGGTTATACCAGCTGTACCATATATAATTATATACAGAGAATACCCAGGTTATACCAGCTGTACATATATTATATACAGAGAATACCCAGGTTGTACCAGCTGTACATATATAATTATATACAGGACATACCCAGGTTATACCAGCTGTACATATATAATTATATACAGAGAATACCCAGGTTATACCAGTTGTACATATAATTATATACAGAGAATACCCAGGTTATACCAGCTGTACATATATAATTATATACAGAGAATACCCAGGTTATACCGGCTGTACATATATAATTATATACAGAGAATACCCAGGTTATACCGGCTGTACATATAATTATGTACAGGAGATACCCAGGTTATACCAGCTGTACATATATACTTATATACAGAGGATACCGAGGTTATACCAGCTGTACATATAATTATGTACAGGAGATACCCAGGTTATACCAGCTGTACATATATAATTGTATCCAGAGAATAACCAGGTTATACCAGCTGTACATATAATTATGTACAGAGAATAACCAGGTTATACCAGCTGTACATATAATTATGCACAGGAGATACCCAGGTTATACAAGCTGTACATATATAATTATATACAGGAGATGCCCAGGTTGTACCAGCTGTACATATATAATTATATACAGGAGATGTCCAGGTTATACCAGCTGTACATATATAATTATATACAAGAGATGCCCAGGTTATACCAGCTGTACATATATAATTATATACAGGAGATACCCAGGTTATACCAGCTGTACATATATAATTATATACAGGAGATACCCAGGTTATACCAGCTGTACATATATAATTATATACAGAGAATACCCAGGTTATACCAGCTGTACATATATAATTATATACAGAGAATACCCAGGTTATACCAGCTGTACATATATAATTATATACAGGATATACTGTTAGGGCCAGATGGACGGGTAGACCCTGGAGGTGGATCCACTGGGCCGAACTCCCGTATGAGGGAAAGGAGTCCGGTAGCCGGAGCACTTTAGGTAGCAGGGCAGTCCGTGCACTGGGAGAAAATGGAGAAGTCCCTGGGACCACGAGGTCACTGATGGTGGTCCGGGTGACGGAGCTCAGGTTCGGAAGCCGTGATGGTGTCAGGCAGGGTCCGGAACCGTTGGAGCGAGATGACGGGTCACCGCAGGGATCCGAGATGGTACGGACTGTCAGGATGGCAGATGGGCAGCGTTCGGGGTTCGAGGTACCGCAGGACCGGATGGCGATGCAGGATCGGCTCTAGAAGACAGAGAGGTAAGTATCTCACAGAGTACAAGGAGACCTGACTCCTAGCTTGGGAAAACACGAAGAACAGGCCCCGCTCCCTTGGACATTAACCCCCTATATACCCTGTACCTGTGTGCATCATTTCCTGTTAGTGGACACTGGCCCTTTAAGAAAGGGTCAGTGACCGCGCGCGCGCCCTAATGCGCATGCGCGCGGCCCGGGTGCCAGAAGCCAGGGAAGGAAGCTGAGAGGAGGACGCAGGGGAGCCGGCCAGGACCTGGGAAGCCGTCGGGCGCCGGGAGCGGAGACCAGGGGGCCTGGGAAGGACGGGCACCGGAGGCTGGAGAGCGGGGAGCGTGGCAGGTGAGCCGGGGAGCGGAGCAGAGGACCCGGGGAACGGAGCAGAGAACCCGGGGAGGGGAGGCGAGGACCCGGGGAGCGTGACATATACCCAGGTTATACCAGCTGTACAGATATAATTATATACAGGAGATGCCCAGGTTATACTGGCTGTACATATATAATTATATACAGAGGATACCCAGGTTATACCAGTGGTACATAAATAATTATTTACAGAAAATACCCAGGTTATACCAGCTGTACATATATAATTATATACAGGAGATGCCCAGGTTATACCAGCTGTACATATATAATTATATACAGGAGATGCCCAGGTTATACCAGCTGTACATATATAATTATATACAGGAGATACCCAGGTTATACCAGCTGTACATATATAATTATATACAGGAGATGCCCAGGTTATATCAGCTGTACATATATAATTATATACAGGAGATGCCCAGGTTATACCAGCTGTACATATATAATTATATACAGGAGATGCCCAGGTTATATCAGCTGTACATATATAATTATATACAGGAGATGCCCAGGTTATACCAGCTGTACATATATAATTATATACAGGAGATGCCCAGGTTATACCAGCTGTACATATATAATTATATACAGGATATACCCAGGTTATACCAGCTGTACATATATAATTATATACAGGATATACCCAGGTTATACCAGCTGTACATATATAATTATATACAGGAGATGCCCAGGTTATACCAGCTGTACATATATAATTATATACAGGAAATGCCCAGGTTATACCAGCTGTACATATATAATTATATACAGGAGATGCCCGGGTTATACCAGCTGTACATATATAATTATATACAGGAGATGCCCAGGTTATAGCAGCTGTACATATATAATTATATACAGGAAATGCCCAGGTTATAGCACCTGTACATATACAATTATATACAGAAGATGCCCGGGTTATACCGGCTGTACATATATAATTATATACAGGAGATGTCCAGGTTATACCAGCTGTACATATATAATTATATACAGGGGATGCCCAGGTTATACCAGCTGTACATATATAATTATATACAGGAGATGCCCAGGTTATAGCACCTCTACATATATAATTATATACAGAAGATACCTAGGTTATACCAGTTGTACATATATAATTACACACAGAAGATACCCAGGTTATAGCAGCTGTACATATATATTTACACACAGAAGATACCCAGGTTATACCAGCTGTACATATACAATTACACACAGAAGATGCCCAGGTTATAGCAGCTGTACATATATAATTATATACAGAGGATACCCAGGTTATAGCAGCTGTACATATATAATTATATACAGGAGATGCCCAGGTTATAGCAGCTGTACATATATAATTATATACAGAGGATACCCAGGTTATAGCAGCTGTACATACATAATTATATACAGGAGATGCCCAGGTTATACCAGCTGTACATATATAATTATATACAGGATATACCCAGGTTATACCAGCTGTACATATATAATTATATACAGGAGATGTCCAGGTTATACCAGCTGTACATATATAATTATATACAGGATATACCCAGGTTATACCAGCTGTACATATATAATTATATACAGGAGATGCCCAGGTTATACCAGCTGTACATATATAATTATATACAGGATATACCCAGGTTATACCAGCTGTACATATATAATTATATACAGGAGATGTCCAGGTTATACCAGCTGTACATATATAATTATATACAGGATATACCCAGGTTATAGCAGCTGTACATATATAATTATATACAGGATATACCCAGGTTATAGCAGCTGTACATATACAATTACACACAGAAGATGCCAAGGTTATAAGTCTTCCTAGATTGTCCAGAAGCAGAAAACATGGTTGTTTTTTTCATAGACAGTGCCACCCCTCTCCACAGGCTGTGTTTGGTACTGCAGCTTAAAGGCAATGAACAGTGGAAACAAATGATCCCCTTTGTGCAGGACGGGAGGTACGGTGCTGCGACTGTCACTGACTGGCAGAATGGGCCATTTTTATCAGCGTTATTGCACACACGACCACCGCTCAATTCATTCTCTGGGGGGCTGCCAGATAAAGCAGGTGTCAGCCCTATAGTAATGGATGAAGCGCACTCTGGTTCCATTCTGCTGATTGATGCTGGTCTCTACACTCAGTCCAAAAATTATCTTCACCTAACAATCCCATTATCTCAGCTTCAGTGACTAGGACTGACCTGTAATACCACACATAACCTGAGGACAGGAGTGGCGCTGTTTCATACAGAAATCAGTTTTTGTTTATCTACTCATGGACAATCCCTTTAAGTGCGCAGCTAACGTGTGCCATTTTCTTCCAACTGTCACCACCCCTTTAATAACGGGATTTTACTGCAGCAAAATATGTTGGCGCTGCCCAAATAAAGATGATTACTATTATTACATCTATTTTCAGAAAAATAAAGAACATTGCGGTCTAGTATTGGGGACGGGACGCCATGACTTGTGCCAGGATGCTTTACCCTTTTCTCTATTCTGAGCGGAACATCAAGGGTTACAGAATTAGATACTTTGTAACAAGATGAATGGAATTTGTAAACAAACGTTCTTTTAAATTTAAAGTGACGGTTCCGTATAACACATCCTACTATATACTTCTGTAGCCTTTCTGGCTGTTGTTAAACTACAATCCCCAGCATGCCCAGGACACTCCATGCAGCCGGGGATGCTGGGAGTTGTAGTTTGCCATCATGGCATCTCATCCTATTAACCCCTTGCAGTGGCCCATGCAGATTGGTATATCTAATGTTATTTTTTTTTACTCATAGTGCCAGACAAGGGTTAAAAAAATGTCAATGTGCTGCACAAGGATTAAGATGGGAGATGCTGGGAGTAGTAGTTTTTGCTACCGAGCAAACACTTGGAGATTTCTCTGTGATGACCTCAGTTGCCCTTATGGCAACGCAGAATATTAACCCTTGCAGTGGAAGACAATGCAATGAGATAACACAGGGAGTAGGAGATGCTGGGACTTGTAGTTGTAGCTAGAGGGCAGCAGGTTGTCTTGTATCATGGCACCCCATAATATTAACCCATTGGTGAACACAGGCAGAAGAGCGCCTCTGTGCCACAACAATATATGGGCTCTCTGCTGCCCAAAAGCTCCATCACAATGCACAATCCCACCTAGAGGCAGATGTGGCCCCCTGATGAATTCTGTGTCCACCCCTGTATTAACCCCTTGAGATTCCTCATTAAAAAAAATCATATGAGATGCCACAGGGACTAGGAAGGGAGTTCTACGGTTAGTTTTTGGGTCATATACATGTATGGCATCCCAAGCTATTAACCCTTGCAATGGAAGATACTTAGTCGTGATGAGCGAGCACTACTATGCTCGGGTGCTCAGTACTGGTAACTAGTGATGAGCGGGCACTACCATGCCCGGGTGCTCAGTACTGGTAACTAGTGATGAGCGGGCACTACCATGCTCGGGTGCTCAGTACTGGTAACTAGTGATGAGCGGGCACTACTATGCTCGGGTGCTCAGTACTGGTAACTAGTGATGAGCGGGCACTACCATGCCCGGGTGCTCAGTACTGGTAACTAGTGATGAGCGGGCACTACCATGCTCGGGTGCTCAGTACTCGTAACTAGTGATGAGCGGGCACTACCATGCTCGGGTGCTCAGTACTCGTAACTAGTGATGAGCGGGCACTACCATGCTCAGGTGCTCGGTACTCATAACTAGTGATGAGCGGGCACTACCATGCTCGGGTGCTCGGTACTCGTAACTAGTGATGAGCGGGCACTACCATGCCCGGGTGCTCAGTACTGGTAACTAGTGATGAGCGGGCACTACCATGCTCGGGTGCTCAGTACTCGTAACTAGTGATGAGCGGGCACTACCATGCTCGGGTGCTCAGTACTCGTAACTAGTGATGAGCGGGCACTACTATGCTCGGGTACTCTGTGCTCGTAACAAGTGATAAGTGAGCACTACCATGCTCAGGTGCTCTGTACTCGTAACTAGTGATGAGCGGGCACTACCTTGCTCGGGTGCTCTGTACTCGTAGTGATGAGCGGGCACTACCATGCTCGGGTGCTCAGTACTTGTAACTAGTGATGAGTGAGCACTGCCATGCTCAGGTGCTCTGTACTCGTAACTAGTGATGAGCGGGCACTACCATGCTCGGGTGTTCAGTACTCGTAACTAGTGATGAGCGGGCACTACCATGCTCGGGTGCTCAGTACTCGTAACTAGTGATGAGCGGGCACTACTATGCTCGGGTACTCTGTGCTCGTAACAAGTGATAAGTGAGCACTACCATGCTCAGGTGCTCTGTACTCGTAACTAGTGATGAGCGGGCACTACCATGCTCGGGTGCTTGGTACTCGTAACAGTTCAGCTAGGCACGTCTCCAGTACCTGAGTATAATGGAAGTTAATGAAGAACTTGAGCATTTTGCCAGATTTCCCGAAAAAAAATTGCTTGAGTTCTCCATTGACTTCCATTATACTCAGGTACTGGAGACGTGCCTAGCTGAACTGTTACGAGTACCAAGCACCCGAGCATGGTAGTGCCCGCTCATCACTAGTTACGAGTACAGAGCACCTGAGCATGGTAGTGCCCGCTCATCACTAGTTACGAGTACTGAGCACCTGAGCATGGTAGTGCCCGCTCATCACTAGTTACGAGTACTGAGCACCTGAGCATGGTAGTGCCCGCTCATCACTAGTTACAAGTACAGAGCACCTGAGCATGGTAGTGCCCACTCATCACTAGTTACGAGTACTGGAGACGTGCCTAGCTGAACTGATACGAGTACCGAGCACCTGAGCATGGTAGTGCCCGCTCATCACTAGTTATGAGTACTGAGCACCTGAGCATGGTAGTGCCCACTTATCACTAGTTACGAGTACTGAGCACCCGAGCATGGTAGTGCCCGCTCATCACTAGTTACAAGTACAGAGCACCCGAGCATGGTAGTGCCCGCTCATCACTAGTTACAAGTACTGAGCACCCGAGCATGGTAGTGCCCACTCATCACTAGTTACAAGTACTGAGCACCCGAGCATGGTAGTGCCCGCTCAGCACTAGTTACAAGTACTGAGCACCCGAGCATGGTAGTGCTCGATCATCACTAGTTACGAGTACTGAGCACCCGAGCATGGCAGTGCTCACTCATCACTAGTTACAAGTACTGAGCACCCGAGCATGGTAGTGCCCGCTCATCACTACGAGTACCGAGCACCCGAGCATGGTAGTGCCCGCTCATATCTAGTTACGAGTACCGAGCACCTGAGCATGGTAGTGCCCGCTCATCGCTAGTTACGAGTACAGAGCACCCGAGCATGGTAGTGCCCGCTCATCACTAGATATGAGTACAGAGAACCCGAGCATGGTAGTGCCCGCTCATCACTAGATACGAGTACAGAGCACCTGAGCATGGTAGTGCCCGCTCATCACTAGTTATGAGTATCGAGCACCCGAGCATGGTAGTGCCCGCTCATCACTAGTTATGAGTATCGAGTACCTGAGCATGGTAGTGCCCGCTCATCACTAGTTATGAGTATCGAGCACCCGAGCATGGTAGTGCCCGCTCATCACTAGTTACGAGTACCGAGCCCCCGAGCATGGTAGTGTCCGCTCATCACTAGATACGAGTACAGAGCACCTGAGCATGGTAGTGCCCGCTCATCACTAGATACGAGTACAGAGCACCTGAGCATGGTAGTGTCCGCTCATCACTAGTTACGAGTACAGAGCACCTGAGCATGGTAGTGCCCGCTCATCACTAGTTACGAGTACTGAGCACCCGAGCATGGTAGTGCCCGCTCATCACTATTGCTTAGTTAAAAAAAAAAAGCCACGTGATGTTATAGGGAAATAGATGGGAAATGTTGGGTGTAAGCGTCTCCAGACAGGTTGCGTTTACCATCATGGCATTGAATGTTATTAACCAGTTCAGTGCCGGCAAGCTTGTCATAGCAATGCAATCTGACTACACAGGCAGAAGGATGGGAGATAATATTATTTGTCATGTAATATGTCTTAGAAATATGAAATGTCCCCAACTCCTGAAAAAAAGCCCCCTAAGAACTAGTCACAGCCCCCTGCCTTGTCCAGACTCAGCTGAAATAGCACAGGGTACAGTAGATTTCCCCCAAATCTCCCCGCAGCCTCCCATAGGCCCTGTGTCTGCAGTGGGAGGGCAGCACCACTACTATTGGGTACAGAAAATGCTTCTTTTTATAAGTTCTGCCCTTTTTTTCTTCTTTTTTTTTGTACATAGACACAAACAAGCACTGGTCCTGTGCCCCGGCGGCTGCGGCTTGTGCTTCGTGATTCCTCATAGCTGGTGATGAGCTCAGGGCATGGGGGCAGAAGTCCTGGCACCCCCCCTGCTGATCAGCCTGCTCCTGTGTCAGGACACCACGTGTCCGCTGTGTGGCTCATAGACTGCAGAGGACTCACTATATAAACCACAAAAACCCCTAATCATTTACAAATCCAGCCTCCTGCTCCTCCACCGCCGCCGCCACCACCACCACCACCACCACCACCGCCACCACCGCACCGGCTGCTGCTGACGAGGAGACGCTGCTTATTCCCTCTCTCTTTCCTTCTGCTGCCTTCATGGAGGAATCCTGACAGATCACAAGAAGAAGAAGAAGATATTACCATTATTATAAGGAGATCACAGAAGACTTGGAGGAGGCTGCCCCGATCCCTGGATACAGCAGATAAGAGTGTGGGGTGCGGGGGGCACATGTATAGGAGGGGGCTGTAGACAGCAGTGTCCTGGGAGGGGGGTTATCCATATTAATGAGGGGGTTCCCAGACATAACCCATGTGCATAGAGCTAGAGGATAACATATAGGTAGAGGGTCTGCACAGAGGGGGCTGCTTCCATAGGACGCAGGGTAGAAGTACAGAGGGGGCTGCTGCCATAGGACGCAGGGTAGAAGTACAGAGGGGGCTTCCTCCATAGGACGCAGGGTAGAAATACAGAGGGGGCTGCTTCCATAGGACGCAGGGTAGAAGTACAGAGGGGGCTGCCTCCATAGGACGCAGGGTAGAAGTACAGAGGGGGCTGCTTCCATAGGACGCAGGGTAGAAGTACAGAGGGGGCTGCCTCCATAGGACGCAGGGTAGAAGTACAGAGGGGGCTGCTGCCATAGGACGCAGGGTACAAGTACAGAGGGGGCTGCTTCCATAGGACGCAGGGTAGAAGTACAGAGGGGGCTGCTTCCATAGGACGCAGGGTAGAAGTACAGAGGGGGCTGCTTCCATAGGACGCAGGGTAGAAGTACAGAGGGGGCTGCCTCCATAGGACGCAGGGTAGAAGTACAGAGGGGGCTGCCTCCATAGGACGCAGGGTAGAAGTACAGAGGGGGCTGCTTCCATAGGACGCAGGGTAGAAGTACAGAGGGGGCTGCTGCCATAGGACGCAGGGTACAAGTACAGAGGGGGCTGCCTCCATAGGACGCAGGGTAGAAGTACAGAGGGGGCTGCCTCCATAGGACGCAGGGTAGAAGTACAGAGGGGGCTGCTGCCATAGGACGCAGGGTACAAGTACAGAGGGGGCTGCCTCCATAGGACGCAGGGTAGAAGTACAGAGGGGGCTGCCTCCATAGGACGCAGGGTAGAAGTACAGAGGGGGCTGCCTCCATAGGACGCAGGGTAGAAATACAGAGGGGGCTGCTTCCATAGGACGCAGGGTAGAAGTACAGAGGGGGCTGCCTCCATAGGACGCAGGGTAGAAGTACAGAGGGGGCTGCTTCCATAGGACGCAGGGTAGAAGTTCAGAGGGGGCTGCTTCCATAGGACGCAGGGTAGAAGTTCAGAGGGGGCTGCTTCCATAGGACGCAGGGTAGAAGTACAGAGGGGGCTGCTGCCATAGGACGTAGGGTACAAGTACAGAGGGGGCTGCTTCCATAGGACGTAGGGTACAAGTACAGAGGGGGCTGCCTCCATAGGACGCAGGGTACAAGTACAGAGGGGGCTGCTTCCATAGGACGCAGGGTAGAAGTACAGAAGGGGCTGCTGCCATAGGACGTAGGGTACAAGTACAGAAGGGGCTGCTTC